>NC_041386.1:261518069-261558621 GCF_002162155.2 Triticum dicoccoides | reverse complement strand
GGGTAGGCGCGCCCCCTACCTCATGGCCTCCTGTTACGTGTCTTGATGTATGGTCCATGTGTCCTGAGTTGTATTCGATGAGAAGATTCACGTTCCCGAAGGTTTCATTCCGTTTGGACTCCGTTTGATATTCCTTTTCTTCGAAACCCTAAAACAGGCAAAAAACAGCAATTCTGGGCTGGGCCTCCGGTTAATAGGTTAGTCCCAAAAATAATATAAAAGTGGATATAAAGCCCAATGATGTCCAAAATAGTAGATAATATAGCATGGAGCAATCAAAAATTATAGATACGTTGGAGACGTATCAAGCATCCCCAAGCTTAATTCCTGCTCGTCCTCGAGTAGGTAAATGATAAAAACAAATCTTTTGATGCGGAGTGCTACTTGGCATAATTTTAATGTAATTATTATTAATTGTGGTATGAATATTCAGATCCAAAAGATTCAAGACAAAAGTTCATATTGACATAAAAATGATAATACCTCAAGCATACTAACTAAGCAATTATGTCTTCTCAAAATAACATGGTCAAAGAAAGTTCATCTCAAAATCATATGGTTTAGTCATGTTTCATTTTCGTCACACAAGAATGCTATCATCATGCACAACCCTAATGACAAGCCAAGCAATTGTTTCATACTTTAGTAACCTCAAACCTATAAACTTTCACGCAATATATGAGCGCGAGCCATGTACATAGCACTATAGGTGGAATAGAATATAATGAGGGGGGTTATGTGGAGAAGACAAAAAAGGAGGAAGTCTCACATCAACGAGGCTAATCAAATGGCTATGGAGATGCCCACCGATTGATGTTAATGCAAGGAGTAGGGATTGCCATGCAACGGATGCACTTGAGCTATAAATGTATGAAAGCTCAACAAAAGAAACTAGTGGGTGTGCATCCAACTTGCTTGCTCACGAAGACCTAGGGCACTTGAGGAGGCCCATTGTTGGAATATACAAGCCAAGTTCTATAATGAAAATTTCCCACTAGTATATGAAAGTGATAACATGAGAGACTCTCTACTATGAATATCATGGTGCTACTTTGAAGCACAAGTGTGGCAAAGGATAGTAACATTGTCCCTTCTCTCTTTTTCTCTCAATTTTTTATTTTCTCTTTTTTTGGGCATTTTCTCTTTTTTTGGGCCTTCTCTTTTTTATGGCCTTTTTTATATTCCTCACTTGGGACAATGCTCTAGAAAATGATGATCATCACACTTCTATTTATTTACAACTCAATGATTACAACTTGATACTAGAACAAAGATGACTATATGAATGCCTCCGGCGGTGTACCGGGATATGCAATGGACCAAGAGTGACATGTATGTAAGAATTATGAACGGTGGCTTTGCCACAAATACTATGTCAACTACATGACCATGCTAAGCAATATGACAATGATGAATGTGTCATGATGAACAGAATGATGGAAAGTTGCATGGCAATATATCTCGGAATGGCTATGGAAATGCCATAATAGGTAGGTATGGTGGCTGTTTTGAGGAAGATATAAGGAGGTTTATGTGTGAAAGAGCATATTATATCACGGGGTTTGGATGCACTGGTGAAGGTTGCACCAACTCTCATTGTGAGAAAGGGCAATGCACGATACCAAAGAGGCTAGCAAGGATGGAAGGGTGCGTATAATCCATGGACTCAACATTAGTCATAAATAACTCACATACTTATCGCAAAAATCTAGAAGTCATCAAAAACCTCGGTACTACGCGCATGCTCCTAGGGGGGTAGATTGGTAGGAAAAGACCATCGCTCGTCCCCGACCGCCACTCATAAGGAAGACAATCAAATAACACCTCATGTTTCAAATTTGTTGCATAACATTTACCACACGTGCATGCTACGGGACTTGCAAACCTCAACACAAGTATTTCTCAATTTCACAACTACTCAACTAGCACAACTTTGATATTATTACCCCCATGTCTCAAAACAATCATCAAGCATCAAACTTCTCTTAGTATTCAACACACTCATAAGAAAGTTTTATTATTAATCTTGCATACCAAGCATATTAGGATTTTAAGCAAATTACCATGCTATTAAGACTCTCAAAATAATCTAAGTGAAGCATGAGAGATCAATAGTTTCTATAAAACAAATCCACCACCGTGCTCTAAAAGATATAAGTGAAGCACTAGAGCAAAATTATATAACTCAAAAGATATAAGCGAAGCATATAGAGTATTCTAACAAATTCCAAATCATGTATGGCTCTCTCAAAAGGTGTGTATAGCAAGGAAAATGGTGGTAAACTAACAAGCAAAGACTCAAATAATACAAGACGCTCCAAGCAAAACACATATCATGGGGCGAATAAAAATATAGCTCCAAGTAAAGTTACCGATAGAAGTAGACGAAAGAGGGGATGCCTTCCGGGGCATACCCAAGCTTTGGCTTTTAGGTGTCCTTATATTATCTTGGGGGTACCATGGGCATCCCCAAGCTTAGGCTCTTGCCACTCCTTGTTCCATAATCCATCAAATCTTTACCCAAAACTTGAAAACTTCACAACACAAAACTTAAAGTAGAAAATCTCGTGAGTTCCGTTAGCGAAAGAAAATAAAAGATCACTTCAAGGTACTGTAATGAACTCATTATTTATTTATATGGGTGTTATATATACTGTATTACAACTTATCTATGGTTTATAAACTATTTTACTAGCCATAGATTCATCAAAATAAGCAAACAACACACGAAAAATAGAATCTGTCAAAAACAAACAGTCTGTAGTAATCTGTAGCTAGAGGAAGATCTGGAACCCCAAAAATTCTAAAATAAATTTCTGGACGTGAGGAATTTATCTATTAATCATCTGAAAAAAGAATTAACTAAATATCACTCTCCAAATAAAAATGACAGCAGTCCCGTGAGCGCTAAAGTTTCTGTTTTTTACAGCAAGTTCAACATGACTTTCCCCAAGTCTTCCCAAACGGTTCTACTTGGCACAAACACTAATTAAACACAAAAAAACACAACCAAACATAGGCTAGATAATTTATTTATTACTAAATGGGAGCAAAAAGCAAGGAATAAAAATAAAATTGGGTTGCCTCCCAACAAGCGCTATCGTTAACGCCCCTAGCTAGGCATAACAAGCAAGAATAGATCTAGGTATTGCCATCTTTGGTAGGCAATCCATAAGTGGCTCTCATAATAGATTCATAAGGTAATTTAATTTTATTTCTAGGAAAGTGTTCCATGCCTTTCCTTAATGGAAATTGGAATCTAATATTTCCTTCCTTCATATGAATAATTGCACAAACCGTTCTAAGGAAAGGTCTACCAAGAATAATAGGACATGAAGGATTGCAATCTATGTCAAGAACAATAAACTCTACGGGCACATAATTCCTATTTGCAACAATAAGAACATCATTAATTCTTCCCATAGGTTTCTTAATAGTGGAATCCGCAAGGTGTAAGTTTAGAGAGAAATCATCAAAATCACGGAAACCTAACAAATCACACAAAGTCTTTGGAATCGTGGAAACACTAGCACCCAAATCACATAAAGCATAGCATTCATGATCTTTAATTTTAATTTTGGTAGTTGGTTCCGACTCATCATAAAGTTTTCTAGGGATAGAAACTTCCAATTCATGTTTTTCTTCATAAGATTGCATCAAGGCATCAATGATATGTTTAGTAAACGCTTTATTTTGACTATAAGCATGAGGAGAATTTAGCACGGATTGAAACAAGGAAATACAATCAATCAAAGAGCAATTTTCATAGTTAAATTCCTTGAAATCCATAATAGTGGGTTTAGCAACATCTAGGGTTTTAATTTCTTCAATCCCACTTTTATCAAATTTAGCATCAAGATCAAAAGATTCAGAATTCTTGGAATGCCTTCTAGGTAAAGGAGGATCATATTCAGTCCCATCATTACCAGGATTCATATTGCAAAACAAAGATTTCATAGGGGACACATCAATAAATTTTAGATCTTCATCATTAATTTCATAGGAACTAGAAGAACCCACTTTTATAAAGGCATCTTTCTTAGCACGCATCCTAGCGGTTTTTTATTTGCACTCATCAATGGAAATTCTCATGGCTTTGAGAGACTCGTTGATATCATGCTTAGGTGGAATAGATCTAAGTTTCAAAGAATCAACATCAAGAGCAATTCTATCAATGTTCCTAGCCAAATCATCAATCTTAAGCAATTTTTCTTCAGTCATAGCATTAAAATTATTTTGTGAAGTAATAAATTCTTTAATATTAGAATCAAAATCAGAGGGCATCTTATTATAAATTTCCATAAGAATTGTTGTAGGAGTTACCATAATTATTAGAGGGATTACTAGGATAAGGCCTAGGATTGAAATTTCCTCTATACGCGTTGTTACCAAAATTGTTCCTACCAACAAAATTCACATCCATAGATTCATTATTATTCTAAATCAAAGTAGACAAGGGCATATCATTAGGATCAGCAGAAACACTCTTATTAGCAAATAATTTCATAAGTTCATCCATCTTTTCGCTCAAAACATTAATTTCTTCTATCACATGCACATTTTTATTAGTAGATCTTTCAGTATGCCATTGAGAATAATTGACCATAATATTATCTAGGAGTTTAGTAGCATATCCTAAAGTGATTTCCATAAAAGTGCCTCCCGCGGCCGAATCTAAAAGATTTCTAGAAGCAAAATTCAATCCGGCATAAAATTTTTGTATAATCATCCACAAATTTAAACCATGAGTAGGGCAATTACGTATCATTAATTTCATTCTCTCCCAAGATTGTGCAACATGTTCATGATCAAGTTGCTTAAAATTCATAATATCGTTTCTAAGAGAGCGGGAGGAAAATACTTAGAGATAAAAGCATCTTTGCACTTATTCCATGAATCAATACTATTTTTAGGCAAAGATGAAACCGAAGCTTTAGCACGATCTCTAAGAGAAAAAGGAAATAGCTTCAATTTAACAATATCATTATCCACATCTTTCTTATTTTGCATGTCACACAAATCAATGAAGCTATTTAGATGGGTAGCGGCATCTTCACTAGGAAGGTCGGAGAACGGATCTTTCATAACAAGATTTAGCAAAGCAGCATTAATTTCACAAGATTCAGCATCGGTAAGAGGAGCAATCGGAGTGATAATAAAATCATTGTTGTTGGTATTGGTGAAGTCACACAATTTAGTATTATCTTGAGCCATCGTGACAAGCAAGCAAACTAACACACAAGCAAACAAAAAGCAAGCGGGCAAAAAGAGGCAAATAGAGGGAGGATAGAGAGAGAGGGCAAATAAAACGCCAAAGGTGAAGTGGGGGAGAGGAAAATGAGAGGCAAATGGTAAATAATGTAATGCGGGAGATAAGGGTATGTGATGGGTACTTGGTATGTTGACTTTTGCGTAGACCTCCCCAGCAACGGCGCCAGAAATCCTTCTTGCTACCTCTTTTAGCACTGCGTTGGTTTTCCCCGAAGAGGAAGGGATGATGCAGCAAACTAGCATAAGTACTTCCCTCAGTCTTTGAGAACCAAGGTATCAATCCAGTAGGAGGCTACGCGCGAGTCCCTCGCACCTGCACAAAACAAATAAATCCTCGCAACCAACACAAATAGGGGTTGTCAATCCCTATAGGGCCACTTACGAGAGCGAGATCTGATAGATATGATAAGATAATATTTTTGGTATTTTAATGATAAAGATGCAAAGTAAAATAAAGGCAAAGTAAATAGCAAAGTAAATAACTAAGTAGTAGGAGATTGATATGATAAAGATAGACCCGAGGGCCATAGGTTTCACTAGTGGCTTCTCTTGAGAGCATAAGTATTCTACGGTGGGTGAACAAATTACTGTTGAGCAATTGACAGAATTGAGCATAGTTATGAGAATATCTAGGTATGATCATGTATATAGGCATCACGTCCAAGACAAGTAGACCGACTCCTGCCTGCATCTACTACTATTACTCCACTCATCGACCGCTATCCAGCATGCATCTAGAGTATTAAGTTAAAAACAGAGTAACGCCTTAAGCAAGATGACATGATGTATAGGGATAGACTCATGCAATATGAAGAGAACCCCATCTTGTTATCCTCGATGGCAACAATACAATACGTGCCTTGCTGCCCTTACTGTCACAGGGAAAGGACACCGCAAGATTGAACCCAAAGCTAAGCACTTCTCCCATTGCAAGAAAGATCAATCTAGTAGACCAAACCAAACTAATAATTCAAAGAGACTTGCAAAGATAACCAATCATACATAAAAGAATTCAGAGAAGATTCAAATATTATTCATAGATAGACTTGATCATAAACCCACAATTCATCGGTCTCAACAAACACACCGCAAAAAGAAGATTACATCTAATAGATCTCCACAAGAGAGGGGGAGAACATTGTATTGAGATCCAAAAAGAGAGAAGAAGCCATCTAGCTACTAACTATGGACCCGTAGGTCTGAGGTAAACTACTCACACTTCATCGGAGGGGCTATGGTGTTGATGAAGAAGCCCTCCGTGATCGATGCCCTCTCCGGCGGAGCTCCGGAACAGGCCCCAAGATGGGATCTCGTGGATATAGAAAGTTACGCCGGTGGAATTAGGGTTTTGGCTCCTATTCTGTTTGTTTGGGGGTACGTGGGCATATATAGGAGGAATAAGTACGTCGGTGGAGCAACAGGGGGCCCACGAGGGTGGAGGGCGCGCCTCGGGGGAGGGGGGGGGGTAGGCGCGCCCCCTACCTCGTGGCCTTCTGTTACGTGTCTTGACATAGGGTCCAAGTCTCCTGAGTTGTATTCGATGAGAAAATCGCGTTCCCGAACGTTTCATTCCGTTTGGACTCCATTTGATATTCCTTTTCTTCAAAACCCTAAAACAGGCAAAAAACAGCAATTCTGGGCTGGGCCTCCGGTTAATAGGTTAGTCCCAAAGATAATATAAAAGTAGATAATAAAGCCCAATAATGTCCAAAACAGTAGATAATATAGCATGGACCAACCAAAAATTATAGATACGTTGGAGACGTATCAACTGTCACTTGTTACTATGGAACATAATCCATTGAGGAGCTTGTTCGGGGTAACTTCACCCCGACCAGTAGAGCAAAGAGTTTCTCCTCAACCTACTGAACCTACTGAAAATGTTTACTTTGAAATTCCTTCGGGTATGATAGAGAAATTGCTAGCTAATCCTTTCACAGGTGATGGAACATTACATCCCGATTTGCACCTAATCTATGTGGATGAAGTTTGTGGATTATTTAAGCTTGCAGGTATGCCCGATGATGTTAACAAGAAGAAGGTCTTCCCTTTATCTTTGAAGGGAGAGGCATTGACATGATATAGGCTATCTGATGATATGGGATCATGGAACTACAAATGATTGAAATTGGAATTTCATCATAAGTTTTATCCTATGCATCTTGTTCATCGTGATCATAATTATATATAATTTTTTGCCTCGCTTAGGAGAAAGCATCGCTCAACCTTGGGGGAGGCTTAATTCAATGTTATATTCATGCCCCAATCATGAGCTCTCAAGAGAAATGATTATTCAAAAAAATTATGCTTGGCTTTCTCTCAGTAATCGCTCCATGCTTGATACTTCCTGTACTGGATCTTTTATGATGAAGACTATTGAATTCAAATGGAATTTATTGGAAAGAATTAAACGCAACTCTGAAGATTAGGACCTCGGCGAAGGTAAGGAGTCAGGTATAACACCTAAGTTTGATTGTGTTAAATCTTTTGTTTATTCCGATGCTTTCCATGAATTTAGCACTAAATATGGACTTGACTCAGAGATAGTAGCTTCTTTTTGTGAATCCTTTGCTACTCATGTTGATCTCCCAAAGGAGAAGTGGTTTAAATATAATCCTCCCACTGAAGTAAAAGTAGTTGCACCTATTAAAGTTTAAGAAAAGACTATCACTTATAATGATCCTGTTGTTCCTACTGCTTATATTGTGAAACCACCTTTCCCTGTTAGAATAAAGGATCATGATAAAGCTTCAACTATAGTCAACAAAAGTAATATTAGGACACAAAAACCCCCTGAGCAAGTTAAAGTTGAACCTAAAATTGCTATGGCTAAAGATCTCTTGGCCGATAATATTGATGGGCATGTTATTTACTTCTGCAATGAAGCTGCTAGAATTGCTAGACCTGATGCTAAAAATAAACATAGACCTGTTGTAGGCATGCCTGTTATTTCCATTAAAATAGGAGATCATTGTTATCATGGATTATGTGATATGGGTGCTAGTGCAAGCGCAATACCTCATTCCTTATACAAAGAAATTATGCATGATATTGCACCTGCTGAGATAGAAGAGATAGATGTTACAATTAAGCTTGCCAATAGAGATACTATTTCACAAGTTGGGATTGTTAGAGATGTTGAATTCTTGTGTGGGAAGTTAAATATCCTGCTGATTTTCTTGTTCTTGGTTCCCCACAAGATGACTTTTGTCCCATTATATTTGGTAGACCCTTGTTGAATACTGTTAATGCTAAGATAGACTGCTATAAGGATATTGTTTCTGTTGGTTTAGGGGATACGTCTCATGAGTTTAATTTTGCTAAATTTAGTAGACAACCCCGTGACGATAAATTGCCTAGTAAAGATGAAATTATTGGTCTTGCTTCTATTGCCGTGCCTCCTAATGATCCTTTAGAACAATATTTGCTAGACCATGAAAATGATATGTATATGAATGAAAGAAGGGAAATAGATGAAGTATTCTTTAAACAGGGACCTATTTTGAAACACAACTTGCCTGTTGAAATCCTAGGGGATCCTGCTCCACCTAAGGGTGATCCCGTGTTTTAGCTTACACCATTGCCTGATACTCTTAAATATGCTTATCTTGATGAAAAGAAGATATGTCCTGTCATTATTAGTGCTAACCTTTCAAAGCATGAAGAAGAGAAATTATTGAAAAATCTGAAGAAGCACCGTGCTGCTATTGGATATACTCTTGATGATCTTAAGGGCATTAGTCCCACTCTATGTCAACACAAAATAAATTTGGAGAAAGACGTCAAACCAGTTATTGATCACCAACGATGGCTAAATCCTAAGATGAAAGAAGTGGTAAGAAAGGAAATATTAAAGCTCCTTGAAGTAGGTATAATTTATCCCATTGCTGATAGTCAGTGGGTAAGCCGTGTCCATTGTATCCCTAAGAAGGGAGGTATTATTGTCGTTCCTAATGATAAAGCTGAATTAATTCCGCAAAGAGTTATTACAGGTTATAGGATGGTGATTGATTTCCGCAAATTAAATAAAGCCACTAAAAAGGATCATTACCCTTTACCTTTCATTGATCAAATGCTAGAAAGATTATCCAAACATACACATTTTTGCTTTCTAGATGGTTACTCTGGTTTCTCTCAAATACCCGTGTCAGCTGATGATCAAGAAAAGACTACTTTTACTTGCCCTTTCGGTACCTTTGCTTATAGACGTATGCCTTTTGGTTTATGTAATGCACCTGCTGCCTTTCAAAGATGCATGATGGCTATATTCTCTGACTTCTGTGAAAAGATTTGTGAAGTTTTCATGGATGATTTCTCTATTTATGGATCCTCTTTTGATGATTGCTTGAGCAACCTTGATCGAGTTTTGCAGAGATGTGAAGAAACTAACCTTGTCTTGAATTGTGAGAAGTGCCAATTTATGGTTAATGAAGGTATTGTATTGGGGCATAAAATTTCTGAAAGAGGTATTGAAGTTGACAAAGCTAAAGTTGATGCTATTGAAAAGATGTCGTGTCCCAAGGACATCAAAGGTATACGAAGTTTCCATGGTAATGCCGGTTTTTATAGGAGGTTCATTAAGGACTTCTCAAAAATTTCCCGGCCTCTGACTAACCTATTACAAAAAGATATTCCTTTTGTCTTTGATGATGATTGTGTAGAAGCATTTGAAATACTTAAGAAAGCCTTGATTTCTGCACCTATTGTTCAGCTTCCTGATTGGAATTTACCCTTTGAAGTCATGTGTGATGCTAGTGACTATGCTGTAGGTGCTGTTCTAGGACAGAGAGTTGATAAAAAATTAAATGTTATTCAATATGCTAGTAAAACTCTAGACAATGACCAGAGAAATTATGCTACTACTGAAAAGGAATTCTTAGAAGTTGTATTTGCTTGTGATAAGTTCAGACCTTATATTGTTGATTCTAAAGTAACCATTCAAACTAATCATGCTGCTATTAAATATCTTATGGAAAAGAAAGATGCTAAATCTAGACTTATTAGTTGGGTTCTCCTGCTACAAGAATTTGATTTGCATATTATTGATAGAAACGGAGCTGAGAATCCCGTTGCAGACAACTTGTCTAGGTTAGACAATGTTCTTGATGACCCACAACCTATTGATGATAGCTTTCTTGATGAACAATTTTCTGTCATAAATGCTTCTTGTACTGCTCCATGGTATGCTGATTATGCCAATTATATTGTTGCTAAACTTATACCACCTAGTTTCACATACCAGCAAAAGAAAAAGTTTTTCTATGATTTAAGACATTACTTCTGGGATGACCCGCACCTTTATAAAGAAGGAATAGATGGTGTTATTAGACATTGTATACCTGAGCATGAACAGGAACATATCCTACCCATGTGTCACTCTGAGGCTTATGGAGGACACCATGCTGGAGATAGAACTGCACATAAGGTATTGCAATCCGGTTTTTATTGGCCTACTCTCTTCAAGGATGCCCGTAAGTTTGTCTTATCTTGTGATGAATGTCAAAGAATTGGTAATATTAGTAGAAGTTAAGAAATGACTATGAATTATTCACTCATTATTGAACCATTTGATGTTTGGGGCTTTGATTATATGGGACCTTTTACTTCCCCTAATGGGTATGCACATATGTTAGTTGTTGTTGATTACGTTACTAAGCGGGTAGAATCTATTCCAACTAGTAGTGCTAATCATAACACCTCTATTAAGATGCTTAAAGAATTTATTTTTCTGAGGTTTGGAGTCCCTAGATATTTAATGACTGATGGTGGTTCACATTTTATTCATGGCGCCTATCGTTCCGGTGCCATAAAAATCAACAACTTCGAAGGCACAAATACGAAGGTGGTGTACGGTCAAAGAATCAAACATTATATCTCAGGTAATCCTATAAATGTTGAAACTAATATTATTGAAACCGTAACCTGGGAGGAATACATAAGAGACACTTTCCGGAATGTTTTAGACTTCGAAAAGGAATAGGTACGTGGCACGGTAAGTAAGCCGACTCCAAAATAGTGCTAATGGCAATTTTTCTCTGTTTTGGAATATTTAAGAAAATAGGAAAATAAGAAGTAGTCCGGAAAGGACACGAGGCTTCCACGAGGGCAGAGGGCGTGCCCCCCTGCCTCGTGGTCACCTCGTGTGCCCTCCGGACTCCGTTTTCTTGCACGATACTTCCTTTAGTTGGTACAAATTCATTATATAATCTCCCAAAGGTTTTGACCACCGTATCACACAAATATCCTCTATTTTTGTTTCGAGTTGTTTCTGCTGCATATTATAGCAACATGTCATCCCAAGAGTCGGAGGGAGAAAGCTATGTGGTTGATTACCTTGTAGATCATAAGGTTTACGGGGACTTGGAGCATTGTGGTTGGACCATGAAGGAAGAAGAAGACTATGAGCCTAAAGGAAAGGAGGAGACGAGCTCGGATGAAAATGAAGTCCCATTACCTCAACCTAGGGACATGCATGTGGAGTTCAAAAAGTCAAGCCTCCCCAATAGAGCAAAGAAAGCTAAGATCGAATTTATCCCTTTTCGTCTCTTGCAGTATAACACACAAGAACTATGCAAAAAGGTACTAAGCCTTGAGCGGGAGATTGAGGACCTAGAGGAGCAGAATTCTGTCCTCAAGCGCAAATTAAGGAAGAAGCGCACATCATCAACAACTCCTTCATCACCACCTCCGAGGAAGGAAACATAAACACATGGGTATGGGCACTCTCCTTGGAAACTCCCAAGCTTGGGGGAGTGCCCTGGTATCGTATCACCATCACTTTTATATTTACCATTTTTCTTAGTTAGATCCTTTTGATAATATCTTAATCCAGTAGAATAAAGTTTTAGTATGATCTAGTTGTGAGTTTTGCTTTATGATCTTCCTATGTAATCGAGTCCGTGAGCTATATATAATAAAGATTAGTGTTGACTCAAGGGCTTGATTATTTTGCTATGATCTTGAGGGAATAAAATAAAAGAAAAAGAAATAGAAAGAAATAAAGAGATCATAAGGATCTTATGGAGAGTAATGACTTCATATATAAGAGTATAATGAATAAAAGTTTTTGAGAGTTGACAAACATAGTTTTGGTCATCATTGCAATTAATAGGAAGTAATAAAGAAAGGGAGGTTTTCACATATAAATATACTATCTTGGACATCGTTTATAATTGTGAGCACTCATTAAAGTATGATATGCTAAAGAGTTGACATTGGACAAGGAAGACAACGTAATGGGTTATGTTTTCTTACATGTGAGATAAATTATATTTTCATGGATCATCCAACATGTTGAGCTTGCATTTCCCTCTCTTGCTAGCCAATTTCTTTGCACCAAGTAGAGATACTACTTGTGCTTCCAAATATCCCTAAACCCGTTTTTGCCATGAGAGTCCACCATACCTACCTATGGATCGAGTAAGATCCTTCAAGTAAGTTTTCCTCGGTGCATGCAATAAAAATTGCGCTCTAAATATGTATGATCTATTAATGTGGAGAAAATAAGCTTTCTACGATCTTGTGATGTGGAAGAAATAAAAGCGATGGACTGCATAATAAAGGTCCATATCACAAGTGGCAATATAAAGTGATGTTCTTTTGCATTAAGATTTCGTGCATCCAACCATAAAAGCACATGACAACCTCTGCTTCCCTCTGCGAAGGGCCTATCTTTTATTCTTGTCTTATACTTCATGCAAAGAGTCATGGTCATATTCACCTTTCCTTTTTACATTTTATCCTTTGGCAAGCACAATGTGTTGGAAAGATCCTGATATATATATAGCTAATTGGATGTGAGTTTTTGTGAACTATTATTGTTGACATTACCCTTGAGGTAAAAAGTTGGGAGGCAAAACTATAAGCCCCTATCTTTCTCTGTGTCCAATTAAAACTTCATACCCATAAATATTGCGTGAGTGTTAGCAATTGTGAAAGACTAAATGATAGTTGAGTATGCGGACTTGCTGAAAAGCTCTTATATTGACTCTTTCCTATGTTATTATAAATTGCAATTGCCTTAGTGACTGAGATTAGAGTTTGTTGGTTCTCAATGAAGTTTCTGATTCATACTTGACATTGTGATAGAATTGTTACTTTAGCATAAGAGATCATATGACAATATATATATATATGTTGCTGTTCTAAGAATGATCATGATTCCCTCATGTCCGTATTTTATTTTTATCGACACCTCTATCTCCAAACATGTGGACATATTTTTCGATTTCGGCTTTCGCTTGAGGACAAGCGAGGTCTAAGCTTGTGGGAGTTGATACATCCTTTTTGCATCATGCTTTTATATCAATTTTTATTGCATTATGGGTTGTTATTACACATTATATGACAATACTTATGCTTATTCTCTCTTATTTTACAAGGTTTACATGAAGAGGGAGAATGCCGGCAGCTGGAATTCTTGGCTGAAAAAGGAGCAAATATTAGAGACCTATTCTGCACAGCTCCAAAAGTCATGAAACTTCACGGAAGTCAATTTTGGAATTAATAAAAAATACCGAGCGAAGAAAGTACTAGAGGGGGCCCACACCCTGGCCACGAGGGTGAGGGGCGGGCCCTACCCCCTGGGGACGCCCCCTGCCTCGTGGGCCCCATGGTGGCCCTCTGATGCCCATCTTTGGCTATATTGAGTCTTTCGTCGAGGAAAAAATCATAAGCAAGCTCTCGGGAAGAAACTCCGCCGCCACGAGGCGGAACCTTGGCGGAACCAATCTAGGGCTCTGGTAGAGCTATTTTGCCGGGGAAACTTCCATCCGGGAGGGGGAAATCATCGCCATCGTCATCACCAACTATCCTCTCATCGGGAGGGGGTCAATCTCCATCAACATCTTCACCAGCACCATCTCGTCGCAAACCCTAGTTCATCTCTTGTATCCAATCTTTGTATCGAAACCTCAGATTGGTACTTGTGGGTTGCTAGTAGTGTTGATTACTCCTTGTAGTTGATGCTAGTTGGTTTACTTGGTGGAAGATCATATGTTCAGATCCATTACACATGTCAATACCCATCTGATTATGAACATGAATATGCTTTGTGAATAGTTACGTTTGTTCCTGAGGACATGGGAGAAGTCTTGCTATAAGTAGTCATGTGAATTTGGTATTCGTTCGACATTTTGATGAGATGTATGTTGTCATCCCTCTAGTGGTGTCATGTGAACACCGACTACATGACACTTCACCATTGTTTGGGCCTAGGGGTATGCATTGGGAAGTAATAAGTAGATGATGGGTTGCTAGAGTGACAGAAGCATAAACCCTAGTTTATGCGTTGCTTCATAAGGGGCTGATTTGGATCCATATGTATTATGCTATGGTTATGTTTACCTTAATACTTCTATTCTAGTTGTGGATTCTTGCAATAGGGGTTAATCATAAGTGGGATGCTTGTCCAAGTAAGGGCAGTACCCAAGCACCGGTCCACCCACATATCAAATTATCAATGTACCGAACGTGAATCATATGAACATGATGAAAACTAGCTTGACGATAATTACCATGTGTCCTCGGGAGCACTTTCCTTCATATAAGAGTTTGTCCAGGCTTGTCCTTTGTCCTCGGGAGCAGTTTCCTTCATATAAGAGTTTGTCCAGGCTTGTCCTTTGCTACAAAAAGGATTGGGCCATCTTGATGCACCTTATTTACTTTTATTACTTGCTACTCGTTACAAATTACCTTATCACAAAACTATCTATTACCGATAATTCCAGTGCTTCCACAGAATACCTTACCGAAAACTGCTTATCATTTCCTTCTGCTCCTCGTTGGGTTTGGCACTCTTACTTATCGAAAAGGCTACGATAGATCCCCTACACTTGTGGGTCATTAGAGGACACCATGCAGGAGATAGAACTGCGCATAAGGTATTGCAATCCGGTTTTTATTGGCCTACTCTCTTCAAAGATGCACGTAAGTTTGTCTTGTTTTGTGATGAATGTCAAAGAATTGGTAATATCAGTGGACGTCAAGAAATGCCTATGAATTATTCACTTTTTATTGAACCATTTGATGTTTGGTGCTTTGATTATATGGGACCTTTTCCTTCCTATAATGGGTATACTAATAATTTAGTTGCTGTTGATTACATTACTAAGTGGGTAGAAGCTATTCCAACAAGTGGTGCTGATCATAACACCTCTATTAAGATGCTTAAAGAAGTTATTTTTCTAAGGTTTGGAGTCCCTAGATATATAATGACTGATGGCGGTTCACATTCTATTCATGGTGCTTTTCTTAAAATGCTTGCTAAGTATGACGTTAATCATAGAATTGCATCTCCATATCATCCATAGTCTAGTGGTCAAGTAGAACTTAGCAATAGTGAGCTTAAATTAATTTTGCAAAAGACTGTTAATAGATCTAGAAAGAATGGGTCCAAGAAACTTGATGATGCATTATGGGCTTATAGAACTGCATATAAAAATCCTATGGGTATGTCTCCATATAAAATGGTTTATGGTAAAGCATGTCACTTACCTCTTGAACTAGAACATAAGGCATGTTGGGCTATTAAAGAGCTCAATTATGATTTCAAACTTGCCAGTGAAAAGAGGTTCTTTGATATTAGCTCACTTGATGAATGGAGAACCCAAGCTTATGAAAATGCCAAGTTGTTTAAAGAAAAGGTTAAAAGATGGCATGATAAAAGGATACAAAAGCGTGAGTTTAATGTAGGTGATTATGTATTGCTATACAACTCTCATTTAAGATTTTTTGCAGGAAAACTTCTCTCTAAATGGGAAGGCCCCTATGTTATTGAGATCGTAACCCAGGGGGAATACATAAGAGACACTTTCCAGAATGCTTCAGACCCCAAAAAGGAATAGGTACGTGGTACGGTAAGTAAACCGACTCCAAAACAGTTCTAATGGCATTTTTTCTCCATTTTGGAATATTTAAGAAAATAGGAAAATAAGAAGCAGACCAGAAAGGACACGAGGGTGGAGGGCGCGCCCTACCCCCCTGGGTGTGCCCCCTGCCTCGTGGGCTCCTCATGTGCTCTCCGGACTCTGTTTTCTTGCACGATACTTCTTTTGGTCGGTAAAAGTTCACTATATAATCTCCCGAAGGTTTTGACCACCGTATCACGCAAATATCTCCTGTCTTTGTTTCGAGCTATTTTTCTGACAGATCTAGGTTGTCATGTCGTCTTCATGTGCCCCCAGGGACAAGTTCTTAGAGAAGGTCATCAATCCCTACCTCGCGGAGGTGCTGCAACACCCTCAAACCATTGAGATGCGTGAGGGGTTGTTGCACATCCGCGATGTTGAGGGACCAAGGAGGACCAGAAGCACGGAGACAAGGCTCGAGGCATTGGAGCAACAAGTTTTCAAGTTTCAAGAGATGGTGGAACATGGACTCGACTCCATCCATATAATGATCATGGAGTTCACCAACAACCACAAGCTGGATGACAAGAACATTGGGGAGGCCATCTTCAAGCTTCACGAGAAAATTGAGTGCCTCCAAGCCCAGATCTATGACCTGCAAAACCAAAACTATGAATATGAATATAGATTCAAGAGGATGAGTTTGGCTGCAGATTTGAGGATCCCGGAGACTCGATCATCCTTCTATGATGGTGAGCCTATGACTTGGAAGATGGACGACAAGCCTACATTATCAACAACCCCTTCATCACCACCTCTGAGGAAGGAAACATAAACACATGGGTATGGGCACTACCCTTGGCAACTGCCAAGCTTGGGGGAGTGCCCCGGTATCGTATCACCATCACACTTTTATCTTACCATTTTTCTTAGTTCGATCCTTTTGATAATATCTTGATCTAGTAGAATAAAGTTTTAGTATGATCTAGTTGTGAGTTTTGCTTTATGATCCTTCTATGTAATCGAGTCCGTGAGCTATATATAATAAAGATTAGTGTTGAGTCAAGGGCTTGACTATTTTGCTACAATCTTGAGGGAATAGAATAAAATAAAATAGAAGAAATAAAAAAGAAATAAAGGTATCATGTGGATCTTATGTAGAGTAATGAGCTCACATATAAAGAGTATGATGAATAAAAATTGTTGAGAGTTGACAAACATAGTTTTGTTCATCTGTTCTATTAATAGGAAGTAATAAAGAAAGAGAGGTTTTCACATATAAATATACTATCTTGGACATCTTTTATGATTGTGAGCACTCATTAAAATATGACTTGCTAAAGAGTTGACATTGGACAAGGAAGGCGACGTAATGGGTTATGTTTTCTTACATCTGGGATAAACTATATTGTCATGGATCATCCAACATGTTGAGCTTGCCTTTCCCTCTTTTGCTAGAAAATTTCTTTTCACCAAGTAGAGATAATACTTGTGCTACCAAATATCCCTAAAACTAGTCTTGCCATGAGAGTCCACCATATCTACCTATGGATTGAGTAAGATCCTTCAAGTAAGTTGTCATCGTTGCAAGCAATAAGAATTGCTCCCTAAATATGTATGACTTATTAGTGTGGATAAAATAAGGTTTATACAATCTTGTGATGTGGAAGAAATAAAAGCGACAGACTACATAATAAAGGTCCATATCACAAGTGGCAATATAAAGTGACATTCTTTTGCATTAAGATTTCATGCATCCAACCATAAAAGCACATGACAACCTTTGCTTCCCTCTACGAAGGGCCCATATTTTATTCTTGTTTATTACTTCATATAAGAGTCACAGTGATCTTCACCTTTCCTTTTTACATTTTATCCTTTGGCAAGCACAATGTGTTGGAAAGATCCTGATACATATGGCTAATTGGATGTGGGTTTGCATGAACTATTATTGTTGACATTACCCTTGAGGTAAAAAGTTGGGAGGCAAAACTATAAGCCCCTATCTTTCTCTATGTCCAATTGAAACTTCATAACCATAAATATCGTGTGAGTGTTAGCAATTGTGAAAGACTAAATGATGGTTGAGTATGTGGACTTGCTGAGAAGCTCTTATATTGACTCTTCCCTATGTTATAATAAATTGCAATTGCTTCAATGACTGAGATTATAGTTTGTTAGTTTTCAATGAAGTTTCCGATTCATACTTGAGTATGTGAATGAATTGTTACTTTAGCATAAGAGATCATATGACAATATATATATATATATATATATATATATATATATATATATATATGTTGATGTTCTAAGAATGATCATGATGCCCCCATGTTCGTATTTTATTTTATCGACACCTATATCTATAAACATGTGGACATATTTTTCGATTTCGGCTTTCCCTTGTGGACAAGCGAGGGCTAATCTTGGGGGAGTTGATACGTCTATTTTGTATCATGCTTTTATATCGATATTTATTGCATTATGGGCTGTTATTACACATTATGTCACAATACGTATGCCTATTCTCTCTTATTTTACAAGGTTTACATGAAGAGGGGGAATGCCGACAACGGGAATTCTGGGCTGGAAAAGGAGCAAATATTAGAGACCTATTCTGCACATCTCCAAAAGTCCTGAAACTCCGCGAGAATTATTTTCAGAATATATAAAAAATATTGGGCGAAACAAGTACCAAAGGGGGGCCACCCACCGACCACGACGGTGGGGGGCGCGCCCTACCACCCTAGGCGCACCCCTGCCTCGTGGGCCCACTGGTGGCCCTCTGATGCCCATATTTGGCTATATGGAGTATTTCGTTGAGGAAAAAATCATAACCAAGCTTACGGGACGAAACTCCGCCGCCACGAGGAGGAACCTTGGCGGAACCAATCTAGGGCTTTGGCGGAGCTGTTCTGCCGGTGAAACTTCCCTCCGGGAGGGGGAAATCATCACCATCGTCATCACCAACGATCCTTTTATCGGGAGGGGGTCAATCTCCATCAACATCTTCACCAGCACCATCTCATCTCAAACCCTAGTTCATCTCTTGTTTCCAATCTTTGTATCCAAACCTCAGATTGGTACCTATGGGTTGCTAGTAGTGTTGATTACTCCTTGTAGTTGATGCTAGTTGGTTTACTTGGTGAAAGATCTTATGTTTAGATCGATTATGCATATTAATACCCCTCTGATTATGAACATGAATATGCTTTGTGAGTAGTTACGTTTGTTCCTGAGGACATGGGAGAAGTCTTGCTATAAGTAGTCATGTGAATTTGGTATTCTTACGATATTTTGATGAGATGTATGTTGTCATCCCTCTAGTGGTGTCATGTGAACATCGACTACATGACACTTCACCATTGTTTGGGCCTAGAGGGAGGCATTGGGATGTAATAAGTAGATGATGGGTTGCTAGAGTGACAGAAGCTTAAACCCTAGTTTATGCGTTGCTTCATAAGGGGCTGATTTGGATCCATATGTTTCATGCCATGGTTAGGTTTACCTTAATACTTCTGTTGTAGTTGCAGATGCTTGCAATAGGGGTTAATCATAAGTGGGATTCTTGTCCAAGTAAGGGCAGTACCCAAGCACCGGTCCACCCACATATCGAATTATCAAAGTACCGAACGCGAATCATATGAACATGATGAAAACTAGGTTGACGATAATTCCCATGTGTCCTCGGGAGCGTTTTCCTTTA
Source organism: Triticum dicoccoides (assembly GCF_002162155.2). Taxonomy (NCBI): domain Eukaryota; kingdom Viridiplantae; phylum Streptophyta; class Magnoliopsida; order Poales; family Poaceae; genus Triticum; species Triticum dicoccoides. The sequence continues at coordinate 261,538,797 of NC_041386.1, read as the reverse complement.
TATAAGAGTTTGTCCAGGCTTGTCCTTTGCTACAAAAAGGATTGGGCCATCTTGATGCACCTTATTTACTTGCATTACTTGATACTCGTTACAAATTACCTTATCACAAAACTATGTGTTACCGATAATTTCAGTGCTTGCAGAGAATACCTTACTGAAAACTGCTTATCATTGCCTTCTGCTCCTCGTTGGGTTCGACACTCTGACTTATCAAAAAGGCTATGATAGATCCCCTACATTCGTGGGTCATGTAACGCTCCGTATGTAACTTGCCATATTTGGTATTCCAACTCTTGCCATTTTGGCACTAAGTTATGATATTTCCTTGCTGTTGGGTTTTGTCTTCATGTTGCTTTTGTCTTTGTCATGCATCTCATATCATGTCATCATGTGCATCGCATTTGCATACATGCTCGTCTCATGCATCCGAGCATTTTCCCCGTTGTCCGTTTTGCATTCCAGCACTCCTATGTCCTCCGGTGTCCCCTGTTGCCTTTTTTCGTGTGCGGGTGTTAAACGTTCTCGGATTGGAGCGAGACTTGCCAGTCAGCCTTGGTATACTACCGGTAGACCGCCTGTCAAGTTTCGTGCCATTTGGATTTCGTTTGATACTCCAACTGTTAACCGAGGAACCGTAAAGGCCTCGTGTGTGTTGCAGCACCTCTCCAAAGTGGCGCAAAACCCACCTAAACCCCCTCCACCATCTCGGTCGTTCGATCATGATCGCGTGGCCGAAAACCATGCTCAATTTGGAGTCTCCTAGCTCCTTTTATGTATAAATAGGCCTGCCCCTCCGAAATTTCGGGCGAAACCCTAGTCTTCCCCTTCCCCTCGCACCGCCGGACGAATCTTCCCACCGACGAACATGTCCACCGCCCTCGCCGCCGCCACGTGACGCCTCCTGGTTCGCTAAGGCGTCGCGCCCCACTTCGCCGTCCCTGTCGCCTGGCCCGCCGAGGCCCGGATCAGGCCCCCGAGGCCCAAGGCGACCGCCGCCCGGTCCCCGCGGCTCCGCCGCCACCCACCGACATCGCCGCGCTGCCACGCCGTCTCCAGCCACCGCGCCCCCACGCCTCCTCGCCGACCTCGCTGGCGCCCTGCTCCGCCTTCCTCGCCGGTCCGCCGCCCTGAGTTCTCCTCCGCCGCCCCTCACCGGATCCGGCGCCCCAAGTCCGGCTGTCGTCCTTCCACTCCGGCGAGCTCAAGGAATCCGGCGACCCCACACTGTTTCGGTGAACTTCGAGAAACGTGCTTAGATCCAGATCCAGAGAGGGTTGACCTCGTTTTTCTGTCTAAGTCCCTATCATTTTTAGCATACTTCATCGCATCATAACTTTACATTTGTAGCTCCGTTTTGGGCGTGTAGCATATCAAATTGTTCGTCTGGATGTGCACTTCATTTCATTCCATTGCACCATGTTCATTTGAGTTCATCTTGATGCCCTAAATGCTGTTGCACGAGTGATATGTAATGTTAGTGTCTGTCTCTTATCAGAATATGGGCATTTGTCATTTTTTCCAGGTTTAATGTGTGCCTCGTATGATCTTGAGCCCTACATGTGTTTTGTTGTATGCCATGCCTTCTTTACAGGGGTGTATTCCATGTATTTGTGTGATCAATGAGGTGACTAGCACAAGCATGCAAAGTAGCTCTCGTGATGTTGCTGATTTCAGGGACTTAGAATTCTTCCAAGTCTTTTCCCTGATAATATTTTCATGCCATGTATTAATGTTGCTACAGAGTGATCCATGCCTCTTTTAAGCATGTTCAGTAAGGATGTTTTGGACATATTGTTATGCTCCATATCTTTATTTGCAATTATGGAGTACCCTAGCATGACTCAATCTTGCTCTACTTTTGCTATAAAATGTTCCTGGCAAATTGTTTACGTGTTAAGCAATTTTGCCGAGGTTGTTGTAGTTGATCCATGCATGCTATGAGAGTGTTCTTGCCATGGTTAGCTTATTTATCATGTCTTCTTGCTGGGTGTATACTTAGTTTGTCATGCAATGCCTTGTGATGAGTGCATCGAGCTCGCAATCATGCCTACGTAATTCTGTTTTTGCCATGTTCCAGTTTTCTGCTAAGTCTGAATCTGTTAACGAAACTTGCTATGTTTACATGGGTGCCATTGTATTTTCTTACCCTTTTTGGCTTATGGTCAATAAAGGACTTTTGTTATATGCTTTGAGTAGTTTCATGTCATGCCTTGCTTTGCCATGATATGTTCCTGTAGCATGTTGTTATCTTGCTCTAAATATTGCTTCCTGATGTTAAATTCTGACATGTTATTTTCACTAAGTCTGTGAACCTGATATCTTTTGCACTTTTTCCATGCTTGTTTGATCCTGCTATTGTGTGATTTAGCCGTAGCTCAGTGTTCATCTTTTGTCTAGCATCTTGAGTGGATCACTTCCATGTGCTTTGTTGCTATGTTAGAGTGCATTAGCTTATTTTTCTTAATGCATTTAGATGGCATCGTGATGTTAATCGCAGCTTTGTGCCATTATTGTTTTGCTTGCCATTTACAAACCGTGCATCCGATTCCGGTGATCTTTATATCGATTTCGACCGAAATCAACTCATCTTTCCAGCAGCACTCTTGGTTTTCCAAGTTGAGACCTGATTAAATCTTTCCTTTCCGAACCATGCATATGCATCGCATATCACATCCGGCATATCATGCCTTGTTTTGCATCATGTTGCTAGCGCATTGCACCGTGGTTGATCATTGTTCCCTTTGCTTGTGTTCGTGCTTTGGGTAGAGCCGGGGGACGAGTACGTGATCGAGGAACCAGTTGAGTACGCTTACGAGGATCAAGCTTTCGTCAACTCGGAGAACTTTGCAGGCAAGATTACCATACCCTCGAAATCACTTCTATCTTTTCTTGCTAGTTGCTCGCTCTATTGCTATGCCTATGCTACGATACCTACCACATGATTTACCATCCCTCCCACATTGCCATGTCATACATCTAACCCACCTTGTCCTAGCAAACCATTGTTTGGCTATGTTACCGCTTTGCTCAACCCTTCTTATAGCATTGCTAGTTGCAGGTGAAGATTGGAGTTTGTTCCTTGTTGGAACATGTTTATTATTGCGATATCACTATTATATCTTGTCTACTTTAATGCACCTATATACTTGGTAAAGGGTGGAAGGCTTGGCCTTATGCCTGGTGTTTTGTTCCACTCTTGCCGCCCTAGTTTCCGTCATACCGGTGTTATGTTCCTTGATTTTGCGTTCCTTATGCGGTTGGGTTATAACGGGAACCCCTTGACAGTTCGCCTTGAAATAAACTCTTCCAGCAAGGCCCAACCTTGGTTTTACGGCTAAATGATATGCAGGATGTAAAATGCAATGCATATGCGTTCTCTGGAAGGAAAAGATTGAACCAGGCATCAACTTGGCAAACCAAGAGCGCCGTTGTAAAGATGAGTTGATTTCGGTCCAAATCGATATAAAGATCACCGGAATCGGATGCACGGTTTGCAAATGGCAAGCAAAACAAAAATGGCACAAATCTGCGATTAACAGCACAATGCCATCTAAAATGCAACAAGAAAATAAGCTACTACACTATAACATAGCAATCAAGCACATGGAAGTGAACTACTCAAGATGCTTGACAAAAGATGAACACTGAGCTACGGCTAAATCACACAATAGCAGGTTCAAACAAGCATGGCAAAAGTGCAAAAGATATCAGGTTCACAGACTTAGTGAAAATAACAACATGCCAGGAATTAACATCAGGAAGCAATGTTTAGAGCAAGATAACAACATGCTACTAGAACATATCATGGCAAAGAAAGGCATGGCATGAAACTACTCAAAGAATATAACAAAGGTCCCTTACTGACCATAAGCCAAAAAGGATCATAAGAAATAATGGCACCCATGTAAACATAGCAAGTTACGTTAACAGATTCAGACTTAGCAGAAAACTGGAACATGGCAAAAACAGAGTTACGTAGGCATGTTTGCGAGCTCGATGCACTCACCTCAAGGCATTGCATGACAAACTAAGCATACACCCAGCAAGAAGACATGATCAAGAAGCTAACCATGGCAAGAACAATCTCATAGCATGCATGGATCAACTACAACAACCTTGGAAAAATTGATTAACATGTAACCAATCTTCCAGGAACATTTTATAGCAAAAGTAGAGCAAGATTTAGTCATGCTAGTTTACTCCATAATTGAAAAAAAGACATGGATGGATAGAACATAACAATATCTCAAAATCATCCTTACTGAACATGCTCAAAAGAGGCATGGATCACTCTATAGCAACATGAATACATGGCATAAAAATAACATCAGGGAAATGACTTGGAAGAATTCCAAGTCCCTGAAATCAGTAACATCCCGAGAGCTACTTTGCATGCTTGTGCTAGTCACCACAATGATCACAAAAATAAATGGCATACACCCCTATAAAGATGGCATGGCATAGCCCAAAACACATGTAGGGATCAAGTTCATAGGAGGCATACATTAATCATGGAAAAAATGACAAATGTCCATAATCTGTTAAGAAACAGAAACTAACATTCCATAGCACTCTTGTAACAGCATTTTAGGCATCAAGATGGACTCGAACAAGCAGGGTGCAATGGAATGAAATGAAGAGGACATCCGAACGAACAATTTGATATATGGCACGCTCAAAACGGAGCTACGAATGCGGAGTTATGGCATGATGAACACTGCAAGAAAATATTAGGGACTTAGGAAGAAAACGGGGTCAACCCTAGAATTTTGGATCTGGATCTGGGGACACGGTTCTCGAGGTTGGCCGGGGTCTCGCCGGAGTCGAAGGAGGTGACCGGACTTGTCGCGGACGGCGGCCGGAGTCGAGGGAGCCGGTGGCAAGAGCCGGCTCGCCGGAGAGGATGCAGAGGACGGCGGGGCGGAGCTTGGCGCGGGGCGGCGCTTGCGCCCTGCGGCGGCGCGGGCGGAGGAGCAGGCCGGCGGCATCCGGGCGGCACGGCGAGTCGGTGGCGAGGGCTCGAGCGGCGCGGCGGAGCGGCGAGACGCCAGCCGGGCGGCGCGCGAGCAGATGGCGGCGGGGCGATCGCGGGGAGGCGCGGGGCGGCGATGGGCCGGGCGGGACCGCAACGGGCTCACCGGGCCGCGGCGGCGGGTGGCGGCGGAGGTGCCACGTGGCGGCCTCTGGTTGGCCGCGGGCGGCGTCACGGGCGTGTCCGGCGGAAACGGACACGTCCGGCATGGAGAGGGGGAAATTGTACGGTTTCATCTGAGATTGGACGGGGGAGGCACATATTTATACATAGAAGGAGCTAGGAGAGTCCAAATGAGGTGTGGTTTTCGGCCACGCGATCATGATCCAACGACCGAGGGGATGGAGGGGTTTGGATGGGTTTAGGGCCACTTTCGAGGGGTGTTGGGCTGCAACACACACGAGGCCTTTACGATTCCTCGGTTAATCATTGGAGTATCAAACGAACTCCAAATGACACGAAACTTGACAGGCGGTCTACCGGTGGTGAACCAAGGCTGACTGGCAAGTCTTGGTCCAATCCGAGACCGTTTCACGCTCGCACATGAAAAGAGGCAAAAGGGGGCGCCGGAGGACGTAGGAGTGCCGGAATGCAAAACGGACAACAGGGAAAATGCTCGGATGCATGAGACGAACACGTATGCAAATGCCATGCAGATGATGACATGATATGAGATGCATGACATGGACAAAATGCAAAACAAAGAAAAAACCCAACCACAAGGGAATATCATAACTTAGAGCCGAAAATGGCAAGAGTTGGAATACAAATATGGCAAGTTACATACGGGGCGTTACAGATCATGAGGGGTATGTGTTGCCCATGAATGGATTCCTCCTAGTTCGTGTTAGGGCCGGTCCCCGTCAAATGTCGGTCAACCAAAGCTCGAGCTCATGCATTGTCAGGATTCCCTCCCAGATGCTCGGATTGCTTGGTTCGACCTACATCAAACCCTGCATACATATTTCATCCTTAACTACCTTGCCTTCATGGTTGTTGTCTGCATCGAGAGGTAGGCACCACATCTAAGTTGTACATTATTCTATATTGAAAACACACATCACCCCTTCCTAACGTACATCATTTTGGGCCCCATGCAAGTGGTGCTGGTTTTGTGGTCCCTCTCGTGCGATTTTTATGATGGTTTAATCTATTGGCCCAAGCGGTTTATCAACAACAACAATTGTCATTTGTCCAAACGAAAGATTCATTGGTCCGTCTTATGGTAGGTCATGGCGACATGCATGTATGACCAAAGTATCGATCATTATGTGCATCCGCCCCGCTGACACGAAGTGGGAGGTGGTGGGCCAAGCATTATAGCTAGGTACGACATTATGTCATTATATATCCTAGCTAGGTGGCTGTTAGGGTGCTTTCGGGTTTGCGAGGCAGGTGCGAGCAAAGTTATGCATTGTGTATTTAAAGTTTTAAACATCCCCAATATTCATACATATATTTGGCCACTTCTAGGTGGTTCTTGACTTCTAGCCCCTCTCATCGATCTTCAAGGACGCGCCCAACCATGGTCCCGCGGGGTCAAAGTTGTGCATTGGAATTTTGAACATCATAGACCACCCTTTTCACTCATATATATTTGGGCCACATGCTAGTGTGGTTGTCTTTTGACCCTCTCTAATGTTATTTTTTGTTGCAAAGACTCTGATGACCCTCAACGGACACGGGGCATAATATCTTAACTGTGTGCGATACAAGTGCGATGTGAATCACCACGACCGCGCAAGCGCGAGCAAATTAAGGTGGAGGTACTAGCTCAACCGTGTGTGATGCAAGTGCGCAGAAATCACCACGGCCGCGCAAGCGTGAGCAAATTGAGGTGGAGGTACTGGCTCAACCGTGTGTGATGCAAGTGCGCAGAAATCACCACGGCCGCGCAAGCGTGAGCAAATTAAGGTGGAGGTACTGGCTCAACCGTGTGTGTGCAAGTGCACAAAAATCACCATGACTGCGCAAGCGCGAGCAAAGGGTGGAGGTACTGGCTCAACCGTGTGCGATGCAAGTGCAGTGAAATCACCACGACCCCGCAAGTGCGAGCAAAGGGTGGAGGTACTGGCTTAACCGTGTGCAATGCAAGTGCGCTGTAAAACCACCACCTGTGCAAGCTAAAGGCGGGTAAGTTTATTTGGAAATTAGGATGAACCGTGTGCTATAGACCAGCTAGCTAGAGATATAAAAAACAAACTACCCGCCTTGAGCGTTCAAAATATCGGCGGATCCATGCCACTTTTCCTTATTATGATACACACATATTGTTATTGGACCGTACGCGATCTTGGGCACTACCACCCCACATCAATTCCTTTACCCAAATTTTAGTTGCCGCCATACTTCAACCGTCGCCCACACTCCTCCAGCACAGACCTTGTAGTAAAATTGCAGTAGCCGAGGCATTTGAACCGTCGCCCTCCCTCGTCCACTACCATCTCCACCCAGCATTACTAAAATTTTCAGTAGCCGCAACGTATCCTCAAACACCCCCCTCCACAGTCCCCCACACGCCCCCTCCCCCCCCTCGAACCCTAGCTCGCGGTCGGCGCCGGCGCCGCCGCCAACCCCTGACGGTCTGCCTGTTCCACCTAGCTTAGATAATAAAGTTCAGGTTACCCAGTGATTCCCATACTGTCGCCCCACTCCCCTGAGTTTTTAGATGAGGCATGCGGTGTCCCTCCCCGCCAGATCCACATCCCCTACTCCAGAATGTTGCAGCCTAAACTCGACCACGTATCCCGGGGAGCCCGACAAGCGTTCGGCCAAGAAGAGGTTTATCATGGCCTCTCCGGCGGACGTTGGCAAGGTTGCCGCCATTCGCCCCGACCTATCAATCCTGGAGCAACACATCACCACGGAAGCCGGCAAAGACATTGACTACGTTGCCATGCCGAAGGCTTCATCTCAGCGGGCTAGCGTATTACTGTCTCTCGGGAAATCTGGCTATGACAACAAGCTCGTCATCACCGACGGCTTCACGCGGGCCATGTCACAAGTTAAGTGGTCCATCCCCAACCCCTCTGGTTCAACCGCCGTCGATCTCTTCGACGGCCTTGCCGCTGATCTCCTCCGTCAAGTGGTCAAAGATTTGCGAGATTTATACGCCATTGAGCCCATTTTGTCACTTATGAAGGACACGTTCTACGGCGGCGGCTTGGGATCCTCAATTGCCAAGTCAGATCTCATCAACCACGACCACGGCCCTGAGGAGGGCACCCACGAAGGTTCTTCCAAGGTGAAACAGCCCATCTGTGACATCAAAGAGCGCACCATGGGTCTATGCTCTTCCAACTGGAAGGATCCCGTCCATGAAATGTGATGCAACATTCTATCAGCAAATCTTACCTTTTCTAGCTTGCCAACCTGTATCCTTTGTTGTAGTAGCATTTGTCGTGCGGTGCTTTAACTGTGTCGTGTTTAATTATTTCAATTATGCAAAAATGTATTGTTCAATAGGTCTTTGTGATTTTTAAGTATGAATTATCCACTTTAGTTTCACGAATGGCTATATTTGGTTGTTTATAGTGATTACATGCCTTGTTTATCTGTATTTGGTTGTTAGGTTGGTTGGAGTGAGCATTTTTTCAGTTATCGAGCAAATGCCTTGTTTATCTGTATTTGGTTTTAGTTTGGTTGTAGTGAGTATTTGTCCAGTTATCAAGCAGATGCCTTGTTTATCTGTATTTGGTTGTTAAGTTGCTTTTTAGCATTTGTTCAGTTATCAAGCAGATGCCTTGTTTATCTGTTGCTTTTTTAGCATTTTTTCAGTTATCAAGAAGATGCCTTGTTTATCTTTATCTGCTTGTTAGGTTGGTTGCAGTGAGCATTTGTCCAGTTTTCAAGCATATGCCCTGTTTATATGTATTTGCTTGTTAGGTTGGTTGCAGTGAGACTCTGTCCAGTTTTCAATGGCTATATTTGGTTGTTATAGTGGTCATTTATGCCTTGTTTATTTCTGTCATTCACAATGTGTTGTTCATTATGTGCAAGTCGGAACTGTACCGCTCGACTACATCCATACCAGTTTGAACGGCTATATTTGGTTCTAGTTATTCCTCGTGTAGTTAACACATGCCCTTTAATTTAGTTTTAGACATTTATCAAGTGTGATGTTTAAGCATTACCTACATTCTATTCATTTTCAACAATACCAGTTCGAATTGCAGTATTTGATGGCTGTTAGGCCTGCTGTCGGTAACATTGCCTTCCATTTTATATCTGCTTTAACAGCATGCTGAAACCAACACATTCAAGCTATCATTTGGAGATGATGTTGTCTACCTTTTCTATATTTGTTTGATGTTAAGATTCTTGTACTTATCATGCCTTCCACTCACTACTAGGGAAAACCCTAGCAGTAGCGCGGGTATTTTCCCTATCAGTAGCGCGGGAGGATGCGCTACTGATAAGGCGCTACAGCTAATGTGTAGCAGTAGCGCATGTCGTCCCACGCTACTGCTATACATGGCTAGCAGTAGCACGCTTTAGTGCAGAGCGCTGCTGCTAATATCTACAGCGCTTTTTAGCAGGAAGTGCTACTGGTAAGGGAGCTCTACTGCTAACATTGTTCCCCTCGCTACTGCTAGTTTTATTAGTTTCTGTTTTGCTTGCATATTTGTTTTGTATTTGAATAGGCTTTATACAATAATCTTTAGCATATCATACACATACAAATGTAATCATAGCATATACATACAAATAGTCTCATCAAATCATGTCATCATCATAATCATCATCCAACACAAAGTGGTCTCTCGTCATCATCTCGAAAATAGCAATACAAGTCTCGATTACTTGCAACTACATCATCATCCATCTAAACAATGATATACGCGAGAAGAGCTATCACTTTGAGTGAGAGTGAAACTATGTGGTACAAGAGTTCGTATCCCTCTCTCGCATTAGCGTGAACCTAAACTAACTATTGGTTGTCGCTCGGAAACCGGAAACCGGTACACCTGGGCCTAACATTCCGGCCACTCGTCGTATAATCCTGGTGTAGCACTTCTTTGCCTTTGATGATCTATACACCTACATCATCACATGAGTCGATGATATGCAACATATACAGTTGAGCAACAAAAAGAGATAGACTTGGCGAAAATAGAAGCAACATATCATCAGCATAAACAACAAAGTTCATCGTACCCAAAATGCCCTAACTAGAGTGATCTTTGCTAGTCGAGGAGGATGGTTTAATTACATCACAAATAAAGTTTCGTCATGCATAATTCAAAATTTCGTCATACAGATAGTATGGACTAAACAGACACATTGCCATATATCGACAATCACTCCATGTCGTGCCATCCATCCAAGTCAGGGAGATAGTCCCCGAGCTTAGTGAAAGGCTTTAGGTCGAGACGCTGAGGGGCTATGCGTGTTCGGACATCTTCCCGTGACATTTGTCCTTCTTCGTAGAACATCCCTGTTTTTCCGACGACCTCCTTCATGATGATTTGGGCAAGTTCGTGCTGGATGTGATAGAACTCAGCTCGAAGTCGATGATCCTCAATATCTCCTAAGTTCTTTGCCGATTGCAGAATATGGGCATCGCCGGATCTAGGTGACATGTGAAGGTTCTGATGATCCCGTCTGTATTCCAGCATGTGGTGTAGGACATAGAATCCTTCATTAAGAGAATCACTTGGTTGCTTGATGCAGCAGAAGTCGGTCTTATGGCCGAAGGCGGGCCTGCCGTCCCATTTCTTCTTGTCCTTGACCTCTCCACCCCATGCGTCATAGTAAAACCTAGCACTGTCTAGAACAGACTTGATGTGGGTGTAGTCCTTTTTGTTAATGTTCTTCGACAAGTCCATGTAAAGAGCGTGGGAGTATCGGGGGTAGAGGATGATGAGGACGGCGTGCCCGCCCTGCACAAAATAAGTACACCTCAAATTAATTAGCCTCCACCGTGCAAATGAATTATTGAAATCAAAGGAAGGATATCCGCACGGATGACTTACAGGGGATGACAAGGCACGAGAATCGCCTCCTTGTCCTTATTGGCGAGCATGAAATTGGGGATGTATTCCCTCACGTATTGACGGTGCTTTGCGCAAACTCCCAAGAAGCCCTCGTGCATGAAGTACAGGTCAGCGACACAGATATGAGGTATTTGCTCAACCCCAATGAGGTAGTTCATGTGCAAATCATAATGGCGGACAAACACAAAATCCAGCTTCTTCAAGTGAAACATGTCGAAGATGTAATCGAATTGAAGGAAGAACTTCTCCGTGGGGAATGTGTCGACGTACCACAATCCCCGCGGCATGTTAACCACGTAGAGTGGGTATCCTAGATTTTTTGAGGTGATGAGGCCTTTCTCTATCCACAGCACATCATCATGAAGTCTCCTTAAATCGCTGAATCTGGCCCCTAGCACTGCTTCAAGTAGGATTGGTTGACTGGGGATATGACATTTTGATGCACCAGGGATATCTATATGGTCTTGAACCCGAGGCTGCTGAGGCGGCTGGATCATAGAAGTAGCTTTTTTGACTTTCCTCGGTCTCTTCCTAGACTTCTTTACTACCAGAAGGTTGTCCATAATACGTTCAGACTCCGGAGACGACAATTCAGGCACTAACTCATGACGCTCAAACCCTATGTAGGCGCCAATATTGACATATTGTTGAGTGTCATCCTCATAATCATCCTCATCTATGGCGACGTCACCAGCGACTAATGGAGTAGGTGAGGTGTTGATGTTCATACCTAACTGCGTGCACGTGGGTGTGCTCCCGGCAGCCTCCAGATGAAGCAGACTCTTTAGCCACAACAGGATCCACCGATAGCAATAATCACCAAGCCGCCGTGGGGTCTCGTCGTCATCCCCCACTAGTACCAGAGGAGCCAAATTCTCGTGGCCCGGTTTGACACTGGCTGCGGAAACCTTGAAGACGTTCGGGAGGATCGGCCGGTTGTGGAACAATGGTTCCTTCGGATCCATTATCGTCGCATTCCCCACGTCCACCTTCTGGTCACCGATGGTGTACAATAAGGTGCACGGGGTTTCATTGGCCTGCAAAGAAAAGTCTGCGACGTGAGACATCCGAAAGGCAACGAAAACGGGAGATTATACATTTGTTGAAGGGGGACGGTGTGACAGATACCGTGAGGGCATCGAGCTCAGCCAAAGATGAAGCACCGTCGAGCTCATCCGGTGATGGAGCCAGTGCGGGAGCCGGTGTGGGAGCAGGTGCAGGAGCCGGTGCAGGAGCAGGTGCAGCTGCAGGTGCGGGTGCAACGCTAGTCGAGCTGCTCCTGAGGAAGTCAGCAAGCGGAAAGTCCACTGCATTTTTTTCTGGATTTTGCCTGCTCCAATTGAAAATGGCCGGGACCAAGGTAGTAGACATATCTACAAGGCTATCGTTGTTGCGACTGTCTCAGATGATTTCTTTTCAACCGCAATCTCAACCTTCTTGTCGATGTTTTCTTCAATTAACCTCCGTCTTTCCTTTCTCTCCTCCGTGGTCTCACAGTAGTACTTCTTCCACGTGGCGTCGTCTCCGACACCGTGCACGCGTCCATACAACGGTCGAGTCTCCACTAGGAGTCTTTTAAATATGTTCAACGCTCGGTTGAATAGAGTGTCCCACTTGGGCCTCGCCGACGCCTCAGACGGCGAGTCGCTTTCGGCCACAATCCTGTGCTGGTCTCTCTGCAAAAAGGCACAAGGATCATTTACAAATATGACTAACATGCAGTCGAATTGATTAGAAACTAAAATTACCAGCAGTCTCATGAACTCCGTCGTGACCGCGTTCTTCTCGGAAACCTTCTTCACTGGGTCCCAACGATGCGAGGCCCTGAGTACGTCACCCTCCTGCGGGACGGTGAACTCCGCCAAGGGGTCTGGGATGCCCAAACTCATGGCTTCCGCGTCCTCCTTGGCCCATATGGACCTCTTCCCACCGTAACCACAGCTTCCGATGTGGTGGCACCCAATGTTCTTCTGTTGAAGCCCCTTCATGTACTTTGACTTTTTTTGGCAGCTTCGGCCTCGCAAGACGCCTTGAATATTTCAAAGTGCTCTGCCGTGAGTGTCGGATTATTCTTTATAATCTCAGAGTAGGGTTCCTTTTCGTTGACGATCCGGTATTTCACCCTTGCTGTCCAGGCGGCCAACGCATCGTTAAACTTGCTCATGGTGTGTTTGTTTATCTTCTTCATTGTCGGATACTTATCTGGATCTTTATAATCCTTTTCATTCCGGCCCGAGAACAAAAATATCTGGTGCAACTTCTTTATGAGGGAGGGCCTCATATTATCTATCTTGTTTAGTTTCTCATCGTTGATGGTGGCGGTTGTCCATATGATGCAGCCTATTTGATTGACGTAGCACACGCGCGCTTCCCCGGGCGCATTTGGCTCAAAATTGCCGTCGTCCACCTCCGTGACCACCAGTCTAGTAGTCCTGAGCTTGTGAGGAAGCCGTCGCCTCTTTGCTTTCGGTTCTATACCGGCTCTGCTAGTCTCGGCGCTGGTCTCAGTCCCAGTGCCGGTCTTGATGTCGGTATCAGTCTCAGCGCCGGTCTCAGTCTCAGTGCCGGTCTCGATGTCGGTCTCAGTCTCCGATGTGACAGGTGGACCCAGCAACATCAGCTGTTGATCGTCGACTTCCCTCAAAATTTCCTCTGCCGCCAGGTACATGTTGTTTGCAGTCACCAGAACCCTGCCCTTCATCGTTGCTAGCCATGTTTCCTATGATTAAATCTAGACAATTAATTCTAGACCTAATAAAATGAATAATGACATAAAAAGGCCTATGCTTTGCAGGAACGTTGACTCCTTCCCGGTGCGGCAAATCGCGGGCACTCGATATGTCCTAGTTTGTAGCACAAGTCATGCCGAAATTCACGGAAAATTTCGACATGACCTTTGCTAAAAAGTGGACAAATCGAGCACCTGAAATTTGCCGGAACGGAAATGAATCAACATTCCGGAAAAACGTAGGCCACCCGCGCTTCATTCCCTGGAAACAACAAAAGGCCACATGGGAATAATTGAACCACACTTCAATGAAAAGATATAACATGACCACTTCAATGAAAAGATAAAATCAACAATAAAAGTCTAGGAAGGATCATCTTTAAAATAAAACTTTCCTAAATTATTTTCCTAGAAAAATAGTTGTCTTTCCAAAAATCAAAAACCTTTGCAAAATGACCTCACTAAGCACTTCTCTGCCTAGGACAGAACCCAAATTCTATTCTTGCTATTCCTCTCTCTCTCTCTCTCTCACACACACACACACATTATTTTCTCTAACGCTTCTCTGCCTAGGACAAAACCCAATTAAATTGCAAAGGAACACCATTTCTCTAAGCCTTCTCACCTAATGCTCCAAAATAAATTTTTCCCCTAACCTAGCGAACCTAGTTAACCTAGCTTGTTAGACTAACGAACCTAATTAACCTAGTTAGTTAACTTAGCTAGTTAACCTAGTTTACCTACATAATTGACCTAATTAAACTAGTTAACCTAACTAGTTCTCTGTCAAAGCCGTAAGTAAATTTTTGCACTAACCTAGATAATTAACCTAATTAAACTAGTTAACCTAGTTAGCTAGTTCTCTGTCCAATGTTTGTTCTATGCATGAGAGAGAGAGGAGGGGCAGGGGCTTACAGAGGATGGCTCCGGTCGTGGCGAGGGAGGCAGGGGCGTCTCCGAGGACTACAAGGGAGGCAGTTGTGGCGAGGGAGGCAGGGCGTCGAGGGTGGCTCCGCTGGCATCGAGGGCGGCTCCGGTGGAGTTGATGAGGCCGCGCGGCTCCGGTGGCGTCGACGGCGCGTGGCTCTGGTGGCTCCGGGGGCATTGACGTTGGCAGGAGACAGCGGCGAAGTAGGGCAACGGCAAAGTGGGGCGAGAGATTTGGGGGAGAAGTAGTGGGCGGAGGGGGGACCGCTTTTGGGTTAATTCAAACTTAGCGGTAGCGCGTTTCTGTAAATGCGCTATAGCTAAGTTAGCTATAGCGCTTTTCAGTAAACGCGCTACATCTATAGCTATGTATTTTCCTTTCCTTTTCTTATTTCCTTTTCTATTTCTATACCGGGGGTCTAAACAAGCGCTACTGCTAAGTTATCTACAACGCCTCTGATGAACAAGCACTACTGCTATTCCTTTCTCCTTTTTTCATTTATTTTTCTTTACATTTTATTCCTTTCTACTTTTTTTATTTCTTTCATTTTCATTTACTTTTCTAT
This sequence comes from Triticum dicoccoides, assembly GCF_002162155.2. Lineage (NCBI taxonomy): Eukaryota > Viridiplantae > Streptophyta > Magnoliopsida > Poales > Poaceae > Triticum > Triticum dicoccoides. The sequence goes on along the minus strand of NC_041386.1, from coordinate 261,523,548 downwards.
CAGCTTTTCATTTAATTTTCTTTTCATTAACAATAGCGCGTTTCGCAGTAAACGCACTGCTAAAATAAACTTAGCAGTAGCGCTCTTTCTAGAAGACCGCTACTACTATATGTAGCTTATCGGCTTAGTAGTGAGAATTTTAGTAGTAGAGCTTTTAAAAGTAGACGCACTACTGCTACGTTTGTGTCTGTAGCGTGTATATCCAGCACGCACTACTGCTATTTAGCAGTAGCGCCCTTTTTTAACAAGCGCTACTGCTAAAGTTCTGTGTATAAGGTTTTCCCTAGTAGTGACTACTTATGCAGGACAACAACGGGAGTGGCCACCATTTTCGGCTGAGGTTAGCTTCATCCCTCGGATTGTACTCCCCCGTCGTTCCATAATGTAGTGCATATAGATCCAGGCATGGACACAAGTTAGCTTCTAATATTGACTTGTTGCTTGTAGGTACATATGCCCTTGGCAAGGATCCACACATCGACCCTTTTTGCGTATGGGGCAATGAGATATTGATGAACAAGCATCAAGGGAGGAAACTGATAAGGATTATTAGCAAAAATATACGAATAGTGGCAAGCAAATTATTTCTTTATGCTCTATCCAACACAACAGTGAGCTGTAGGATGGTAACTACAAACTCTGCATCCTTCTCTTTTTACTGCCCATAATGAGTTGTTAGACAACATGTCTCAATCTTTTTTGTTCCCAGTGGTTCCCGAAGCAGTTCACTCAAGATTACCCCGCAAAGTACATGATTGGTGGACACGGAATGAAGGTTAAAGTATTTCATCCAGACTACAATGAGCATCGAGAAGTCCTAATGAAGACAGTGAAGGATGGACGGGCAGCCATCACAAGGGGTTCGCCGAGAGTCGTGCGCGCCTTACGCATAGAGGAGGGCACAATATGGGCATTCCGCTTCACCTTCTCCAGCAACCAGAATGTCTTTCTCCTCTCTCTTTACAGTCTTTAGTACAACTGTGGTTCATCATTCTTTACTTAGTGCTTCTGTAGTTCTTCAGTATATGAACCTGTGCATCGAATTATGGATTCGTGGTTGAACCATAAAATGGTAAGCTAAATCTAGAAACATAGAGCCTACCTCCTTTGCCCCAGGAATTTCAAAGATGGATTTTGGGCTGTCATCTGATATGTACATGGCATAAGCAGAATAATAGACTATTATGGACCCATTGTCCTTTGCGAATTTGACCAACTATGTTAGCTGGTCCCTAGATGCAGTGGCACTAGTAGGATTGTTGGGTGAACAAAATAATATGATATTTGTCCGTGGGACCTTGGAAAGATCAGGGGAAAATCCATTTTCAGGACTGCATCTCATGTATTTAATATTTCCATACTTCTGAACATCCTGCTGATATAAGTCAGTTTGCCCCGTGATAACACTTGAATCAACATATGCCTGTTGAAATGGATTTATCATATTAATTTTGTAACATATACAATAGTACAAAAAGTAATAATTTATCATAATTATAGGATGATAACAAAGAAAAGTAGCAATTACTCCCTTCGTCCGGAAATACTTGTTGTAATAGACATGGTTGGATATGAAATAAGTGATTGCCTACTTTCAAATCAAAACATGTGATTTTTAAATTAGGGATTAATTGGATTAATTAGAGATTACACTACACACGGTTTGCGAAAGCAAAACGTCTACGCTATACGTGGAGGTCGGAAATGTTTCTAAGATCCACTACATGCACGATCAATCTCCACTGCACACATGACTTTCTCTTGAAAACTTTTAGCATTAGGCCACCTTGCGCAAACGTTTACCACATAAAAAGTGTGTCTGATGGACAGCCTTTGCCACATAGTTTCTTCTACGCACCGTGTGTGATGCGTTCAATAACGCAAACGATATTAATATCGTGTGCAATGGCAACGCTATCACAAACGATTTAACGGGAAAAATTGTGTGTGATGTACCTGTGAACGGAAACGTTTTCCTTGGAGTGACTGTGTGGGATGTACATATGAACGAAAACGTTTGGCGGGGACTGGCTGGGTGGGATGTACTTGCGACCAGAAATAATTTCGCCGTATAATTGTATTATTTAGCTCTAATGTATGTACTTCCGTATTTGAGCGCTCACCGGTCACACATGATCTCATTTTGCCTAGCGTGCGTGCCAAGAGGGCATATTCCCGACGGTTTCTATGTCGTGTGGGAAGGACCCCCCTATCGCCCACACTCACTTGGCGACGGTTCCAAATGCCGTCGCGGAAACGGGTTAAAAACAATTTATTTAGTACCGACGCGCACCAGTGTGTTACAAATAGGAGCGCTCGGTAATATTTCCTCTTTTTCTGTTATTCAGCATGTAAACAGGTCAACAAATCTTGCGACGCTTGTTTGTGCAAACCGTGCTTTCTGCACTTTGAATGTGGCCGAGAGTTGGCTTGATGAAACACCTCGCTTTGTGGGGTACCTCGCTTCCTAGTGACCAGTCTCTTGGTTGATCATTCTAAGAATTCTTATATATGAATAAAGCTCTCTCATTTACCCACAAAATAGATTAAGCCATATTAACCGCAAAGGAGGGAGTATGGGCTAGCACTACTTTTTGGTGTGACCCGTCAACACGCAGAACGAGGAGAAGCTTGTAGGACAAGGTGAAGCTCGCTTACGCCTTTTGACTAATGCAACCTACCCTCGCCCAGGCGGTGGACAAGCATCAGTTCATTCGGTGTCAAATTGCCAGAGAGATAAACTGTAGTACCCAACGTGCGGAGTACCATCATTGTTCGACTTCACGAAGAGGCGAAGAGCCAAGCGCAATGTTTAGTAGTACGAGTAGTACTACTACTAGAACCGCATGCTGGAGCATCTGTACTCTTATTTTATTTTAATCTCTGATAAAGTACACATTTATTCAAGAGAAGGGCGGAAAACGGCAGCCCAATAGTATAGTATTAAAAACATCGAACATGTAATGATGATATCGATCAACCATGCTCAAATATATCTTGGCCTTCGTGCGAGCCTGTCTGTGTGTTCCCGCTCCTCATCTCTCTCAAGGAACGGCGGGTTGGCCATTTTACCATCAATTGAGATTGGTTTCCTCTCACTCCGGGCCCACATGTCAGCGATATGCCAAGAGGAGGTGCGTTGACCGACTAGCCATACGTGTACTTGGTTTTGCACCTTCATACTACTCCTCCCTCCATCATAGTTTACAGGACGCGCTTCATTTTGATGCATTTCTCTCAATGCATTTCCACCACTAGAGAGACTTTAGGCGCGTTTAGTTTAATGCTCAATTAATTAGGGCGTGGTAACCGCAATCAAGTCCACAATTTTCTCTCGATGTACTACGGAGTGGAGTAAGTGCATGCATGTGTGTACCCGGGGTGGAAGCACTGCATGCATGTGTGTATGCATTATTTCCTCTAGTAATAGACACCGTGCTATAACTACCAATGCTATTTTTCAGGCTGATCGCTAATCGCCTTGGTCCCAGAGATTTTTTTTGAAGCGCACTCTATAAACAGTGACGGATGGAGTAGCATGAGCAGATTCAAAGAAGAGCGTATTGATGGTTGCTTATTCCGAGCAACTTATAGTGGGAAAGGTGGGGCTTATGATTTGACTGCTCATTACTCACTATTAATGCGGCACAACGACCGGGCTGAGTCTCCCATGCGGTTGTGCACTACTCCCTCGGTTCTTAAATATACTCTGGAGTATTTGTCTTTCTAGAGATTTCAACGAGTGACTACATACGAAGCAAAATGAGTGAATCCACACTCTAAAATATGCCCATTTGAAATTTGAAAAAGACAAATATTTAGGAACAGAGGAGTATAATTTTGTGCATGGCACATGGACCCAGATGATGAAGAGGCTTCTGGCAATGCTATCAAGCTTCCAACATTTTTTTACATAATTGACGTACTATACAAATAATTTTCCGGCGACATGAAATTGTACAATGCTCTGAGCTTTTAGCTTTTGTTTTGTGTGTCTTGCCATCGATGCTCTTTCGTAAACAATAAAAAACTAACTTCCTTGCTAATGCATCTCAATGATGAGCAGATCAGAGCTAATATTTGCATCACAACTGAAGACAAAGTTGTGAGAAGGTGTTAAATTAAAATTGATCCATGCTTTCATTGGCAGCAACGCCCCCCTAGCTCTGTTTAAATCAACAAGGCATGTTGGGAAAAAAGTAGCTATCTGGAGCATGCAACATTCCGATCATTTTGTGCAGTTCCACTAAAATAGAGCCGAGCATCCCTGTTCCAAAGATATTAAGTGTGATTACAATAATAGAGGACCGCTGATGAAACAATAAACACACAAATAGAAGCCGGTCACCTTTGTGGTCTCTCTTAAGACTAACTAGTTGGAGAAGATTAGGCTCAGAGTTGGATGAGGAGGATAGAGCAAAACCAATCTCCCTTTGTGCAGCCGCACTAAAATGTAGAGACGTTGCCCGTGTGACATTTTAGTACAACTGCACAAAACACTCTTAAGAAAAAAGTGATTTGTGCAGTTCACCAAAAGGTCGCAATAGCAACGAGGTGAAATGGATAGCCCTGTTTGCAATAAAGAGGTAGAAAGGAAACAATTACTGGCCAATAACACTTGATGACACATACAACAACAAAAAAGAAGCATATTCCTTGTCCTAAGGGAAGATAACAACACGGTTGTGTTTGTCTAAAATGGTGTGAGGATGAGATTGCAATATGGAAAGTACGCCGGACGAGCTACGTTTTGGGCAAAGAACTATGGAAGATCCACATGCAAGATTTTCCACATTCAGCAACGTGGGAAGATGGGCAATGGAGAAAGGCCGGAGGGGATACTTGGGGGTCGTCGGGATGTAACTAGGTGAGCGGCGGCGGGCGGAGTCTGCCCATACTGCGGCAGCGAGCAGGTGGCATAGGCCCTACCGCGCCGAAGCTTGGTCTAAGAGAATGGCGGGTACCGCAGATTGGGACGTGCTGCTTCGGCACCGTCGAATGGAGAAACAATGCACATCTTCCCTTTCCGCCGGCGGATGGAATGCGGCCGGATCAGTGACCAACGGTGGGAGAGAGAGAGGCCACCGCCGCCTTGTGTGAGATACTCTGAAGAGAGATAAACCCAGGCAGGCAGGCTCCATTGTATATAGTGGAGCGGACTACCTTTTTCTTCATAAAAATCATTTTATATTCTGTGTACATGCCATTGAGCGATATAACTTTATTGAAAAATAATGTGCCAACGCATCAAGTCAAACTTTGTTCGTGCACGCGTGGTACACGACCTCCGTAGGTAAACAACCGCTACACACGTTCAAATTAGCACGTGGGCTGCCATTCTCGTATAGAAATGAGCTCCACTGTGTACCCGCACGGGTGTGGCTAGGCACGAAGCGTTGGTATGTGCACCTATTCTCTTCGTGTACGTACACCACCTATGTGGGGTTGTGTGAGAGAGATACACACGTAGAGAGATATG
>NC_041386.1:261510359-261517605 GCF_002162155.2 Triticum dicoccoides | reverse complement strand
GGGTCAATTAAAAAATGTAACATATGCAATGTGTGTGAAATAGAGTCCTGGATATATCATATATAGAGAGGGGGCGATCCACAAGAAGAGTGTGGAGGTATCATCGGCTTGAGGTATCCATAGAATCGAAGAGAGGGATGATGTGTGTGTGTGTGCGCGCGCGATCGATAAAGAGTGCCATCGAATTTGTGTGTGCCCACTTCAAAGATATAGAGTGGCTGGCCTACTGGAACGTGAGAGGGGACATGTGCAGTTTGTCTCTGTGGCATGGATACCTACTTACAACGCTCGACTATTGGTGTGTGGTGGGGGATGCCTAATTAATTATAGAGGTATAATGGCTGGTATATGTGTGGAGGAGGAGAGAGGCCTACCTTATGTATTAAGGGAGATCGATCGGCATCCATGCATATGTCTAGGAGAGGAATAAGGTTGGGAGAGAGACAGAGCTAGAGTGTTGGAGGGGGTGGTAGTGGAGTTGCTTCTAACAAATGGTGGGAGACAGTGGCAGACCTAGGAATGGGCCAGGCCCCAGGAGAACTCGGCCAAGGCCCAGGCAGCTTAGTTGACTGTAGCGTTTTATTGTAGCTATAGTGTTAAAATATACAAAGGAGATGGGCCTTACGCCCCAAGCCACCGCCCCTTCTGCTTGGGGCCTGGATCCACCCATGGTGGGAGAGGCTTGCTAGACAAACGGAGGGCACGCCTGCAATATCAATAAGAGAGGGGATGGCTGCATGTTTGTGCACGTGCGTGCAAGAGACGGGTCAGGAGGCATGCACGAATGATGAGGGGGATGATATGGATTTTGTAAGCAGACGTGACTACATAGGAAGATCAATCGTCCCTTGTTAGAGAAAGGAGAGACATAACTTGTGAGGTATGTTGATCGATGGGTGGGGGGAAATAGTTAAAGTCGACCTAGGTATATGTAGGGAGATCGATCGGTATACATGCATGTATGTGTTAGAAGCAAATAAGGCTCGGGGAGAAGGATAGAGAGAGAGAGAGAGAGAGAGAGAGGGAGCATTTAGGAGGTGGTGCGAGAGGCATACTATATCGAGGGGGAAGGAGTGTGTGAATACGAGATCAGTGAAAAAAGTGGTGGGAGTGAGGCATGGACGGTGAGAAGAGAAGAGGGGAAGCTTGTGTTTGTGGTAGACACACCTGGCTAGAGAGGCATATCGATCGATGTGTTCCGTAAAGAAGGAGCTGGGGTGCCTACACACACCATGGGTGAATGACCTAAACTGAAAAGACAAATTTGTGCGATGGAGCTAGAGAATGCTGAGGGAGGGTGAGAGGGATACAGGCATGTGCATGCACCAGAGAAAGTTAGCGCTAGCTACAAAGATAAGAGGATTGTGTGGGTGTAAAAGACGAATAGAGGTCATGATTCATTATAAAAAGCAATTTAGGATAGTTGAAGAATTTATCATAGTGTTTTAAACCAACGCATGCGTGAATATATATAACGGTGATGCACATGGTGTGGTTATGAACATGTTATATGATAACCCACAAGTATAGGGGATTGCAACAGTTTTCGAGGGTAGAGTATTCAACCCAAATTTATTGATTTGACACAAGGGGAGCCAAAGAATATTCTCAAGTATTAGCAGCTGAGTTGTCAATTTAACCACACCTGGAAACTTAATATCTGCAGCAAAGTATTTAGTAGCAAAGTAATATGATAGTAGTGGTAACGGTAGCAAAAGGTAATAGTAGCAAAAGTAATGTTTTTGGTATTTTGTAGTGATTGTAACAATAGCAACGGAAAAATAAATAAGCGAAGAACAATATATGGAAAGCTCGTAGGCAATGGTTCGGTGATGGAGAATTATGCCGGATGCGGTTCATCATGTAACAATCGTAAAATAGGGTGACACAGAACTAGCTCCAATTCATCAATGTAATGTAGGCATGTATTCTGAATATAGTCATACGTGCTTATGGAAAAGAACTTGCATGACATCTTTTGTCCTACCCTCCCGTGGCAGCGGGGTCCTAATGGAAACTAAGAGATATTAAGGCCTCCTTTTAATAGAGTACCAGAACAAAGCATTAGCACATAGTGAATACATGAACTCCTCAAACTATGGTCATCACCGGTAAGTATCTCGATTATTGTCACTTCGGGGTTAACGGATCATAACACATAATAGGTGACTATAAACTTGCAAGATAGGATCAAGAACTCTCACATATTGATGAAAACATAATAGGTTCAGATCTGAAATCATGGCACTCGGGCCCTAGTGACAAGCATTAAGCATAGCAAAGTCATAGCAACATCAATCTCAGAACATAGTGGATACTAGGGATCAAACCCTAACAAAACTAACTCGATTACATGATAGATCTCATCCAACCCATCACCGTCCAGCAAGACTACGATGGAATTACTCACGCACCCTGGTGAGCATCATGAAATTGGTGATGGAGGATGGTTGATGATGACGATGGTGATGGATTCCCCTCTCCGGAGCCCCAAGGGACCCCAGATTAGCCCTCCCGATAGGTTTTAGGGCTTGGCGGCGGCTCCGTATTGTAAAACGCGATGAATTCTTCTCTCTGATTTTTTTCTCCCTGAAAGCAAATATATAGATTTGGAGTTGAGGTCAGAGGAGATCCAGGGGGCCCACGAGGTAGGGGGCGCGCCTGCCCCCCTAGGGCGTGCCCCCACCCTCGTGGATAGGTGGTGGGCCCCTGGTTTTCATCTTTTGCAAAGACTTTTTATTATTTCCGAATAGATGTTCCGTGAAGTTTCACGTCATTCCGAGAACTTTTGTTTCTGCACATAAATAACACCATAGCAATTCTGCTGAAAACAGCGTCACTCCGGGTTAGTTCCATTCAAATCATGAAAGTTAGAGTACAAAACAAGGGCAAAAGTGTTTGGAAAAGTAGATACAACGGAGACGTATCAACTCCCCCAAGCTTAAACCTTTGCTTGTCCTCAAGCAATTTAGTTGACAAACTGAAAGTGATAAACACAAGCTTTTACAAACTCTGTTTTCTCTTGTTGTTGTAAATATGTAAGGCCAGCATTCAAGTTTTCAGCAAAGATTATGAACTAACCACATTCACAATAACGCATAGGTCTCAAGTTTACTCATATCAATGGCATAATCAACTAGCGAGCAATAATAATAAATCTCGGATGACAACACTTTCTCAAAACAATCATAATATGATATAACAAGATGGTATCTCACTAGCCCTTTCTGAGGCTGCAAAACATAAATGCAGAGCACCTTTAAAGATCCAGGACTGACTAGACATTATAATTCATGGTAAAAGAGATCCAGTCAAGTAATACTCAATGTAAACTAACTGTGATGAATGCAAATGACAATGATGCTCTCCAACTGGTGCTTTTTAATAAGGAGATGATGACTCAACATGAAAGTAGATAGATAGGCCCTTTGCAGAGGGAAGCATGGATTTGTAGAGGTGCCAGAGCTTGGTTTTGAAATAGAGGTGAATAATATTTTGAGCGGTATACTTTCATTGTCAACATAACAACCAAAAGATGGCAATATCTTCCATGCTACACACATTATAGGTGGTTCCCAAACAGAATGGTAAAGTTTATACTCCCCCTCCACCAACAAGCATCAATCCATGGATTTCTCGAAACAACGAGTTCCTCCAACTAACAAGAGTCCCACGGGGAGTTTTGTTTGCAATTATTTTGATTTTATTTGCATAAAGCATGGGACTGGGCATCCCGGTGACCAGCCACTTTCTCGTGAGTGAGGAGCGGAGTCCACTCCTCTTGAGAATAACCCACCTAACATGGAAGATACGGACAACCCTAGTTGATACATGAGCTATTCGAGCATACAAAACAGGATAATTATTTGAAGGTTTAGAGTTTGGCACATACAAATTTACTTGGAACGACAGGCAGATACCGTATATAGGTAGGTATGGTGGACTCATATGGAATAACTTTGGGGGTTTATGGAGTTGGATGCACAAGCAGTATTCCTTCTTAGTACAGGTGAAGGCTAGCAAAAGACTGGGAAGCGACCAGCTAGAGAGCGACAACAGTCATGAACATGCATTAAAATTAATCAACACCGAATGCAAGCATGAGTAGGATATAATCCACCATGAACATAAATATCGTGAAGGCTATGTTGATTTTGTTTCAACTACATGAGTGAACATGCGCCAAGTCAAGTCACTTAAATCATTCAGAGGAGGATACCACCCTTTCATACCACATCACAACCATTTTAATAGCATGTTGGCACGCAAGGTAAACCATTATAAGCTCCTAGCTAATCAAGCATTGCACAAGAAACTATGATCTCTAGTTGTCATTGCAAACATGTTTATTCATAATAGGCTGAATCAGGAACGATGAACTAATCATATTTACAAAAACAAGAGAGGTCGAGTTCATACCAGCTTTTCTCATCTCAGTCAGTCAATCATATATCGCCATAATTGCCTTTCACTTGCACGACCGAATAGTGTGAATAATAATAATAGTGCACGTGCATTGGACTAAGCTAGAATCTGCAAGCATTCAATAGACAGGAGAAGACAAGGCAATATGGGCTCTTTTGTCAGATCAACAATAATGCATATAAGGGCTACTTCAACAATTTAATTATGGTCTTCTCCTATCGACCCCCAAAGAAAAGAAATAAAACTATTTACACGGGAAAGATCCCAACAAGCAAAAGAAGAACAGGAAATATTTTTGGGTTTTCTTTTTTAATTACTAACAAGCCTGGAAAGTAAACTAATTAAAAGATACAACTAATTTTTTGGTTTTTCTTAAGGTTTATTAAACACACAAGAAGAAAGCATAAAAAGGAAATAAACTGGCATGGATGATACAATGAAAAAGTATGAGCACCGACATCTAGCAATGAGTGTGTGAACATGAATATAATGTCGGTGAGAAATACCTACTCCCCCAAGCTTAGGCTTTTGGCCTAAGTTGGTCTATGGCCATGGTTGGCCTGGCGGATATCCATAATAATAATTGGGGTCATACTGCGATGAAGAAGACTCTGATTGCCACTGGTTGGCAACCATCTCCAGATCCCAATGGTAATTAGACTGTCGTGGAGGATCAACTTGTGGTTCCGACTCTGGCTCTGTGGCTGATGTAGGGTTCCGGTAGGCATGAATAGCCTCTAATGGAACAAGGTACTGGCCAGAAGATAAATCAAACAAGGAAGGAGCAGACAGGGTAATAGTCTCAGGATGATGTTTATGAAAGAATAATTTGTATTTAAGCTCCCCTTCCCTATTCTTAACAATAAAATCATGTGCCACCATACTCTTATAATCTAAATAAACACGAGGCAGCAATTTTTCTTCCTTCTCATAATGCCTAATAGGTATGTTAAAATGTGCAGCTAGGCGTGAAGCATAGATTCCTCCAAAGATGGAGCCCTTTGTACGGTTCAGACTTAACCGTTTAGCAATAATACCACCCATACTAACAGAGTTATCACTGAATAAACCGTGGACCAAAATAATAATATCAGGAACACTAAGGTTTCCATAGTTTCTGCGACCAATTAAGAAACTACTAGCAAATATTGCAAAGTATCGTTAAACAGGAAAGTGTATGCTGGTGATTCGTGCATTGGAAACCTTCCTCGTTTCCCCTACAGTGATGGTATCAATAAAACCATCCACATCGCTGCGATGTGGTTCCTCTGTCGTTCCCTCGAAAGGGACCAAACAAACCCGACAAAAATCATAAAGTGACATCTTCTTATGCTCATCATATAGATAAAAATCCACCGTAGGTGGCGAGCTCCTAGAATGGAAATGAAAGTTTTGCACAAAGATATTTGTGAGTAAGAGATACTGGTCGCGTTGGTCATGGAGGAAAGCGGTGAGGCCTGCATTCTCAGCCAATTCATAAAAATCATCATAAATCCCGGCTGCTCTCAAGAATTCATCGGAAGGCCATTCACACGGCCGAACCTCCGCGGTGCGAGGTAGATTATACTTGGGCTTTGCTGCCTTTTCATTTTGCTTTTCCTTCGAGCTTCGGCTCGATGAGCCCCTGAAAACTCTCTTCATTATTTCTGAAAAATTCTAAAGATTTTAGTAACTTCAAAATAAAAGTAAACCAAACTCAACAAAATTGATAGCCACTACTCCTACAAGTGCCTAGAGCCTATATCATGCATCAAATCTACTTTTGACCATATAAATTTGACATGCAAGCTCAAGAATAGGGTCACCTAAGCAGCACAAATTTTCAATGAATAAATGTAACACCCTCGATGCGACTATAGCTCCCACATGTCGAGGCACGACTTAGAGACATAATCGCATTGAAGGCATATGTCGCAAGTTAGGCAATCTTCACAACATCCCATGTAATATGAATAATAAAGGGGAGATAACATAGTTGGCTTACACTCGCCACGTCAATCAAGTACATAAATAACATTACATCATCCAAACACTCATGGCCCGACTACGGCGCCAAAATGAAAGAGAACCCAACATGCGGCATGGTCCCGTTCACCCCCAACTGGGCACCACTACTGATCGTCGGGAAAGGAAACATAGTATCATTGAGAGTCTTCATCAAACTCCCACTTGAGCTCATACGCATCTCCTGGAGCGGAATCATCAGGCCCTGCATCTGGTGTAATAGTAATCTGTGAGCCACAGGGACTCAGCAATCTCGCACCCTCGCGATCAAGACTATTTAAGCTTATAGGTATAGCAAGGTAAAATATAAGTGGAGCTGCAGCAAGCGACTAGCGAGTATAGTGGCTAACTTATTCGCAAAAGAGAGCGAGAAGAGGAGGCAAAGCACGAGCGAGAAGCTAGAGAACAACCTGCGCAAACATTACTCCAACACCGTTTCCACTTCCCGAACTCCACCGAGAAGAGGCCATCACGGTAACACACTCGGTTGATTCATTTTAATTAATTAAGGTTCAAGTTATCTACAACCGGACACTAACAAATTCCCATCTGCCCATAACCGCGGGCACGGCTTTCGAAACTTCAATCCCTGCAGGGGAGTCCCAACTTAGCCCATGACAAGCTCTCATGGTCAACGAAGGAATAGACCTCCTCCCAAGACGTTCCGATCAGACTCGGTATCTCGGTAATTCAAGACACTTCGATAGGTTAAAACAAGACCAGCAACACCGCCCGAATGTGCCGACAAATCCCGATAGGAGCTGCACATATCTCTTTCTCAGGGCACACTCAGATAAGCAATCCGTACAACTAAAAC
>NC_041386.1:261500191-261510012 GCF_002162155.2 Triticum dicoccoides | reverse complement strand
CGATCAGACTCGGTATCTCGGTAACTCAAGACACTTCGATAGGTTAAAACAAGACCAGCAACACCGCCCGAATGTGCCGACAAATCCCGATAGGAGCTGCACATATCTCTTTCTCAGGGCACACTCAGATAAGCAATCCGTACAACTAAAACCAGCCCTCGAGTTTCCCCGAGGTGGCGCTGCAAGGGGCTCTAGTTTGGACCAACACTCAGAGGAGCACTGGCCCGGGGGGGGGGGGTTAAAATAAGATGACCCTTGAGTCTGCAGAACCCAAGGGAAAGAAAAGGGTAGGTGGCAAATGGTAAGACCAATGTTGGGCATTGCTAGAAAAGCTTTAATCAAGGCGAACTATCAAGGGGTTCCCATTATAACCCAACCGCGTAAGAAACGCAAAATCCGGGAACATAACACCGATATGACGGAAACTAGGGCGGCAAGAGTGGAACAAAACACTAGGCGAGAGGCCGAGCCTTCCACCCTTTACCAAGTATATAGATGCATTAAGATAACATGGCAATATAATGATATCCCAACAAGTAAAAAAAAGGTGTTCCAACAAGGAACGGCCTCCAATCTTCACCTGCAACTAGCAACGCTATAAGAGGGGCTGAGCAAAGCGGTAACATAGCCGATCAATGGTTTGCTAGGACAATGGTGGGTTACAGGTTTGACATGGCAATTTGGGAGGCTTTCAAGGAAGTGGTAGGCATTGTAGCAATGGCATAGCAAAAGAGCGAGCAAACTAGCATAGCAAAGATAGTAGTGATGTCGAGGGTATGATCATCTTGCCTGCATAGTTGTCAGAGTTGACTGGATCCTCGAAAGCAAACTCAACGGGCTCCTCGGTAGCGAACTCGTCTCCCGGCTCTACCCAAACAAGACAAACAAGCAACAAGGATACAATCAACCACGTGCAAGACCAAGCAATATGATGAAATGATGATATGCTATGCGGGATGCGATGCGGGATGCAAAATGCAAGGTACGACAGGAAATGCATGAATCTAGCCTCAACTTGGAATTCCAAGTGTTCCACTGGAAAGATGAGATGAAATCGCTTGAAAACAATATAAAGAACGCCGGAATCGGAGTTACGGTTTGGAAATGGCAAGCGTTTCAAAAATGACACCGGTCTGCGATTTACAGCAAGTAGGCATCTAAATGCAACGAAATGAACATGCTACAGCACCCAAACAAGACAACAAAATACATGGCAGGGATGCACACAAGATGCTTAACAAAAGTCTAGCACTGAGCTACGGACAAATCATCCATTAACAGGTTCAAACAAGCATGGGAAAAACGCAAATGACAAACAGATCTCAGACTTAGTGAAATTAACACTTGTCTGGAATTTCAGATCATATAGCCCTCTTCGGAGCAACAAAACAACATGCTACAGGACCTAAACATGACAAAGAAAGACATGGCATGTAACTACTCAACAAGCTTAACAAAAGTCTCTTAGTGACCTTGAGCCAAAAGGGAGCAGAAAATACAATTGCAAGCATGTGAACATAGCAAAAACCTAATCAGTTTTTAGACTTAGTGAAAACTGGGACTTGCTGAAACATAACTCACGAAGGCATGTTTACGAGCTTGATGCACTCACCACGGTGCAAGTCATGGCAAGACAAGCATACATCCATAAATAAGGCACAAAATACAAGCTAGATATGGCAAGAACAATAGCATAGCATGCATGGATCAACTACAATAACGTCGGCAAAATCGCAAACAAGTTGACAATCTGCCCAGATTCGCAACAAAGCAAAAGTAGAGCTCGATTGACTCAAGCTAGGTTGCTCCATAATTGCAAACAAAGACATGGATGGATACAGCACTATAAGATTAACAAAACTCCCTTACTGATCATCCTCAAAAGAGGCACGGATCACTAGGAAACAACACGAACATATGGCATCGTGAGATAAACAATCCCAGGACTTAGTGAAATTACTAAGTCCCTGAAAACAGAATTAGCAAGTGCACCCGTTTGCAAGCTTGCACAAGTCACCACACACATCCTAAAAATACATGGGTTGCACCTCTGGAAAGATGACAAAACCCTTAACAAAACACATGAAGAACTCACGGGCATAGCATGCACACATTAATCATGGAAAAATGATAAAAGTGCTAAACGGAGTAACAGATCTGACAATTAACTCAAGTAGCCCTCTTCTAACAGCATTTCGGGCATCAAGATGAGCTCAAATGAAAATGATGCAATGGAATGAAATGATGTCCTCTCTGAGGTGCACATTTTGATATGCTATATGTATGAATCGGAGCTACGGATGCAAAATTACGGAGCCACAAACAGAGCAACTTGGACTAAAAATTCTGGAGACTTAGGAAAAATTCAACCTCCGGATCTGGATCTAGGGTTTGCACGGGAACCGAGGCACGGTGCTGCACTGTAGCTGTTCGAGGACCGCCGGAAGAAAAAGAGCCGCGGCGGCCGGAGCTCTCGCCAGAGAGGCCGCCGGCGACGAGGAGGCGGGGCGCCCGGTGATGAAGCTATGTACCTAGGGTAAGGGCACGGACCTGTCCAAAGAGCCCTACCCAAGGACATCCCTAGAAGAAGTCACCTTTCAATCGACTTGAAGGGTATCCACTCGACGGGTTCAAGACACTCGACCAAGAAGCTATCACTCGACCATGAAGCCAACCACTCGACTGCCAGGAGACCTAAAGTCACTCCGCAGGCAAACGGTCGGCTATTAAGTAGTCTTTATGGTCATTATAGCACTTTATTAGGGACGTTACCAGTAACGCCCAACCTTAAATGTACCTTAAACCCTGCATCACTGAGGGCAGGAGAGGGACGGCGAACTCTATATAAGCCACCCGCTCCTCAGTATGGAGGGTTCGCACCCCTGTTATTCATACACACATAATCCAATCGACCGCCTCCGGGCACCGAGACGTAGGGCTGTTACTTCCTCCGAGAAGGGCCCGAACTCGTAATCCTCGTGTGTTTACAACTTCCCAATAGCTGAGATCTAGCCTCTCCATACACACCCCCCTACATCACTATCAGAGCTAGAACCACGATAGTTGGCGCCCACCGTGGGGCAGGAATCTTAGCGCCTGATTGGAGAAGTTGCGGTTTTTCCGATCCCTTTGATCATGGTTTCGTGCGGAGTTTTGGTGGAGGGCCGCGAGATCCGCTTCGGCGCGCTCACGTTCATCGGCGACGACTCCGCCTGGCTTCAGGAGGCACCACTCGACATCGACGCGCTCCCCGTCCGCGGCGCGACGCACTTCCGCGCATGCGTTCGTGGCATCCTCCTGCGGCAGCCGTCGACCCAGTATCGGTCGGCTCCCGTGTCGTCTCCCCGCTCTGTCTCCCACCGGCGCAAGCGCTCCAGTCGGTCGAGGCTTCAGAGGTGGGTGAGGCATGCCGTGGCTCGCCAGTCGGCCGCCCCACAAGTCGCGGCAATTGAGCCCGACGAATCCCTCTGCGGCCTGTTCGACCTGTCGACTGGCTCCGCGGAGACCGCATCCGAGTGCGACAGCAGCGACCCAGCGGCTGAGGTTCTGGCGGTCGATGGAACGCACAGTCCTCCCGGTTTCCCTCGCGCTGATGGAGGCGCGGGTGGGGGCGACCCGTCGCATCCCCACGATGAGTATCTCCCCGAACCTGTCACATCAGTACAGCGAGAGGAGCTTCGCCGCAGGAACATGGACGCACTCCACACTCCTATCGTCGAAGAGACCCCCGAGGCCCGGGCCTTGGAGGACGCGCGCTTGGCTAACTTGGCCGAGCGCACTCGACTGGAGAATCTCCAGCGAGCACTCGACGAGCAAGCACGTCTGCGGGCTCCCGAGTCTAGTCGATGTCAGCTCTTCCCGCCGACGCAGGTATACCGAACCCCAGTTCGGAATTTGGCCGCCGCGGCCCGTATAGTAGAATCGATTCAGCCCTCCCAGTCGGAGGCTGGCAGGGGCTTGTTGCAGATCAGAGCGTTGCTCCGGGCGGCGGGAAACCAGAATTCCGCTCTTTCTCAGTCGCGGAATAGGATCCACAGTCGATCCGTTGCAACAGATACAGTCCAGTCAGCTCATAGCCCGAGATCGCCCCCGAGGCGTGAGGGACATGGTGACCGGCATGATCAGTATAGAAGGAATGAGCAGTATGATCACCGATCCGATCGTGATGATCGACGTCGAGTGCCAACCCCTTCCCTGAGGAGTGGGTCATATGCACCTCGACATCGAGATGACAGGCGCCCTCATAGTGTTGGGCAGAGGATTCCAGTCGACCCCAGGGACCCAGGCTTTGACGCGAGGTCTATCCTCGTTCAAGGTTTGGTTGACAGGAACAGAGCTCATCGGGAAGGCCACAACAGAGATGCGCCTGCCAGCAGCAGAGTACATGTTTTGGGGCCAGAGTGTTTCAGTCGAGCCATCAGAGCCGCAGTGATTCCTCCCAACTTCAGGTTGGCGACTGGAGTCAGCAAGTTCACCGGTGAGTCTAAGCCTGACACTTGGCTCGAAGATTACCGAGTGGCTGTACAGATTGGCGGTGGCAATGATGAGGTGGCCATGAAGCATTTGCCTCTCATGTTAGAGGGCTCAGCCAGGGCGTGGCTAAATCAGTTGGCACCCAGCAGCATCTACACTTGGGAGGACCTCTCCCGAGTGTTTGTCACAACCTTTGAGGGAACATGCAAGCGACCCGCAGGCCTTACAGAATTGCGTTCTTGCATGCAGAAACCGAATGAAACTCTGAGGGATTACATCCAGAGGTGGATCATGTTGCATCACACAGTTGAGAATGTGCCTGACCATCAAGCAGTTCGTGCCTTTAAAGAAGGCGTTAAATACAGAGAATTGAACCTAAAGTTCGGTCGGACCGGAGAAATGTCTCTGAATCGGATGATGGAAATTGCCACCAAATACGCTAATGGAGAAGATGAAGATCGACTCCGGAGTGGCAAGCAGAAAGCAGTCGCCCAGGAAACCGGAGGCAATTCCAGTCGGAAACAGAAGCGGAAGGCCGAGCCAACCGCCCCTGGGGAGGCCCTGGCCGCAACCCAGGGAAATTTCAAGGGAAAACCCAAAGGCCCCTGGAAGCCCAAGAAAGTCAAGGATCAAGATGGAAATGATGTTTTGGATCTGCCATGTCACATCCACACCAAGAAAGATGAGGAGGGTAATTTTATTTACCCAAAGCATACCACTCGACAGTGCCGGCTCCTGATCCAGCAGTTTCAGGGCAAATCGTCCAAAGATAAGGAAAAAGAGTCGGACAGAGTTGAGGACAAGGAAGATAGTGATGATGGATACCCCCAAATCAATTCCACCCTGATGATTTTTGCTGATGTCGAAAGCAAAAGTCGACTAAAAGTCATTAACCGTGAGGTGAATATGGTTGCTCCGGCGACACCCAGTTGTCTGAAGTGGTCTCAGACTGCCATCACATTCGACCAGTCTGATCACCCTACACACATTGCCACCCCTGGGAGGCAAGCTTTGGTGGTCGACCCAGTTGTCGAAGGCACTCGACTGACCAAAGTCCTGATGGATGGTGGCAGTGGCCTGAACATATTGTACGCTGAAACATTGAAAGGGATGGGCATTCCGATGTCCAGGCTCAGCGCCAGCAACATGAGTTTTCATGGAGTCATTCCTAGAAAGAAAGTCGAGTCACTCGGCCAGATTGCTCTCGATGTGGTTTTCGGTGATTCAAAGAATTACCGCAAGGAAAAGTTGACATTTGAGGTTGTGGACTTGCAAAGTGCTTATCATGCTATTCTGGGCCGGCCAGCTTATGCACGCTTCATGGCTCGACCGTGCTACGTGTATCTCAAGTTGAAGATGCCCGGCCCCAGAGGTGTGATCACCGTTACAGGCAATCGGAAGAAAGCAGAGGAGTGTTTTCAGAAAGGATCAAAGATTGCTGATGCTCAGATGGCAGTTGTTGAGCTGCAAGAGTACCAGAAGACTGCTGATCCGAGTGAATTGCTACGAGCCAAGAAGCCTGCTTCAGAATCTGCTTTTCAGTCGTCCAGTGAAACTAAGCCAGTTCACATTCACCAGACCGACCCCGATGCTGCTCTGACTCACACCTCAACGACGCTCGACTCCAAATAGGAAGAAGCGCTCATCCAGTTCCTCCGTGAGAACTGGGACGTCTTCGCATGGAAGCCTTCTGACATGCCTGGAGTTCCCAGGGGGCTGGCTGAGAACCGTCTACGAGTCGACCCGAAGTTCAAGCCTGTGAAAGAACATCTTCGACGGTCCGCCGTCCAGAAGAGGAAAGCTATTGGCGAAGAGGTAGCTCGGCTCTTAGCAGCGGAGTTCATCCGAGAGATTTACCACTCCGAGTGGCTCGCCAATGTTGGCATGGTCCCTAAGAAGGACAAGTCACTTCGCATGTGCATTGACTTTAAACATATCAATCGGGCCTGCCCGAAAGATCATTTCCCTCTCCCCCGCATCGACCAGGTAGTCGACTCGACCGCGGGGTGTGAGCGTTTGTCTTTTCTAGATGCTTATTCAGGGTACCATCAGATCCGTCTGTATGGACCCGACGAGATCAAAACGGCTTTCATCACCCCATTCGGGTGCTTCTGTTATGTCACCATGCCCTTCGGCCTCAAGAATGCTGGAGCCACGTTCATGAGGATGATTCAGAAGTGTTTGCTCACTCAGATCAGTCGGAACGTAGAGGCATACATGGATGATATTGTGGTTAAGTCACGGAAAGGTTCCGACCTACTGACTGACCTTGCCGAAACCTTTGCTAATCTCAGGAGATATGATATCAAGCTCAATCCATCAAAGTGCACATTCGGAGTTCCAGGTGGAAAGTTACTCGGTTTTCTCGTTTCCGAACGAGGAATCGACGCCAATCTCGAGAAAGTTGGCACCATACTCCGGATGAAGCACCCTGTGCGTGTACACAACATCCAGAAGCTTACAGGTTGCCTGGCCGCTCTAAGTCGATTCATTTCTCGTCTCGGTGAAAAGTCGTTGCCCCTTTACCGACTGATGAAGAAGTCTGACAAGTTCGAGTGGACTCCAGAAGCTGATGCAGCGTTTGCAGAGCTCAAAGCTCTACTCTCCACCCAGTCGGTGCTTGCTGCCCCAATCAGTAAGAGCCTCTGCTGCTTTACATTGCGTCCACGGGACAAGTTGTCAGTACAGTACTTACGGTCGAGCGGGAAGAAGAAGGGAAGGCCTTCAGAGTTCAACGCCCAGTATATTATGTGTCTGAAGTTTTGACTCCTTCGAAGCAAAGATATCCCCATTACCAGAAGCTTGTATATGGGATTTACATGACCACGAAGAAGGTTGCACATTACTTCTCTGACCATTCCATTACAGTCGTCAGCGACGCTCCACTGTCAGAGATTCTGCACAACAGAGATGCAACTGGTCGAGCGGCGAAGTGGGCGATTGAACTCCTTCCCCTAGATATCAAGTTTCAAGCAAAGAAGGCTATCAAGTCCCAAGCAATTGCAGATTTCGTCGCCTAGTGGATTGAACAGCAACTTCTGGCTCAAGTTCACTCGGAGCACTGGACCATGTTCTTCGATGGATCTAAGATGCTAAATGGTTCCGGTGCTGGGGTAGTATTGGTCTCCCCCGAGGAGATAAGCTCAGATACGTTCTCCAGATTCACTTCGATTCCTCCAACAATGAAGCAGAATATGAAGCACTCTTGTATGGGTTGCGCATGGCCATTTCACTCAGCGTCCGGCGCCTCATGGTCTATGGCGACTCAGATTTGGTGGTCAATCAGGTGATGAAGGAGTGGGACGTCAGAAGCCCAGCTATGACTGGCTACTGCAACGCAGTAAGAAAGTTGGAAAAGAAATTCGAGGCGTTAGAGCTTCATCACATCCCCCGACTGAAAAATCAAGCAGCTGATGATCTGGCAAAGATAGGCTCCAAGAGAGAAGCCATTCCCAGCAATGTGTTTTTGGAGCACATCCGCTCGCCGTCAGTCTAGGAGGATCCTTTTACAAAAGAAGCCCCGCAACCGAAAAGTGCCACAGATCCGACTGAAGTCGAAATTCCTGCTGTGGTCGACCTAGTCATGGAGGTCTTGGCTATCACTCCCGACTGGACGATACTATACATCGCGTATATCTTGAGGAAAGAACTTCCAGAGGACGAAGAAGAGGCTCGACAGATCGTCCGTCGATCTAAAGCTTTCACAGTCATAAAAGGACAGTTGTATAGAGAAAGCGCGACTGGAATCGGTCAGAAGTGCATAACGCCAGAAGAAGGTCAGATAATCCTTGATGATATCCACTCGGGGACCTGTGGTCACCATGTGTCCTCTCGGACCATTGTGGCCAAAGCATACCGAGCGGGTTTTTACTGGCCCAGGGCAAACGAAATGGCGAAAGAGATAGTCGACAAGTGTGAAGGCTGCCAGTTCTACTCCAACATGTCGGACAAGCCAGCATCAGCTCTGAAGACCATTCCGCTCGTCTGGCCCTTCGCTGTTTGGGGACTGGACATGGTTGGTCCACTGAGAACAGGCAGGAGCGGATTCACACATGTGCTTGTGGTAGTCGACAAGTTTACCAAATGGATTGAAGCCAAGCCTATCAAAAATCTTGATGCTAGCACTGCTATCAGTTTCGTCAGAGAGTTGATATTCAGATATGGGGTCCCGCATAGCATCGTCACTGACAATGGGTCAAACTTCGATTCAGACAAGTTCAGAGCTTTTTGCGCCTCTCAAGGCACACGAGTCGACTACGCGTCGGTCGCGCATCCCCAGTCAAATGGACAAGCTGAAAGAGCAAATGGTCTAATTCTCAAAGGACTGAAGCCTCGACTGATGCGTGATCTCAAGCACGCGGCAGGCGCTTGGGTCGACGAGCTTCCGTCAGTTTTGTGGGGACTGAGGACCACCCCAAACCGGTCGACTGGAAGAACGCCATTCTTTCTGGTTTATGGAGCCAAAGCCGTCCTGCCGAGTGATCTACTTCACAATGCCCCCAGAGTCGAGCTTTACAATGAAGACGAAGCAGAGCAAGCCCGGCAAGACGCAGTCGACCTCCTAGAGGAGGAGAGGGAAATGGCTATGATCAGATCGACCATCTACCAACAAGACTTGCGTCGATTCCATGCCAGAAATGTGAAGAGCCGAGCCTTCCAAGAAGGAGATTTGGTCCTCCGAGTGGATCAGCAGAAACCACACAAACTTGCTCCTACTTGGGAAGGCCCCTTCATCATCACCAGAGTCCTCCACAATGGAGCATATCATCTCTACAACATTGGTCGCCGGATCGACAAGCCACGAGCTTGGAATGCGGAACTACTCCGCCCATTTTACACTTGAATTCTCACTCGGACGAGATGTAACAAGGAAAAATTTCCTGCAGTACATTTTTATCAAAGACAAGAGTGTTCCAATAATTGCTGTCACTTTTGTTTGCATACGAAATCCCCCAGTGGGTGACTTAGCTGCGAATCCGTTTCGCCTAAGTTTGAAAAATCCTACCGAGTGGAGAGCAATCCTCCCACTCGGGGGCTTAGCTGCAGCCCAGTGCTTGCCTAAGTGTTTAAAAATCCTACCAAGTGGCGAGCAAACCTCCCACTCGGGGGCTTAGCTGCAGTCCAGTACTCGCCTAAGTTCTCCCACTTGGAGACTTAGCTGCAGTCAGGCACTCGCCTAAGTTTGAAAAAATCCTACCGAGTGAGAGCAAACCTCCCACTCGGGAGCTTAGCTGCAGCCCCGCGCTCGCCTAAGTGTTTAGAAATCCTACCGAGTGAGAGCAAACCTCCCACTCGGAGGCTTAGCTGCAGCCCAGCGCTCGCCTAAGTTTTTAAAAATCCTACCGAGT
>NC_041386.1:261494277-261499695 GCF_002162155.2 Triticum dicoccoides | reverse complement strand
GTTCTCCCACCTAGAGACTTAGCTGCAGTCAGGCACTCGTCTAAGTTTGAAAAAAATCCTACCGAGTGAGAGCAAACCTCCCACTCGGGGGCTTAGCTGCAGCCCAGTGCTCGCCTAAGTTTGAAAAAATCCTACCGAGTGGAGAGCAAACCTCCCACTCGGGGGCTTAGCTGCAACCCCGCGCTCGCCTAAGTGTTTTGAAATCCTACCGAGTGAGAGCAAACCTCCCACTCGGGGCTTAGCTGCAGCCCAGCGCTCGCCTAAGTGTTTAAAAACCCTATCGAGTGAGAGCAAACCTCCCACTCGGGGACTTAGCTGCGGCCCAGTGCTCGCCTAAGTACAGGACACAACCCAATCCGCAAGAACGACGAGGCGCAAGTCGACTGCTACCTTCTCCTTCGGAGTTGCGCCGCAAATACAATGTTATTCCGAGTGAAGATCGAATTCCACTCGACGGATCAAACCATGAAGATATTCAAAGAGAAATCAAGTTCAGATAAAGCCTAAAAGGTCCCAGACCTCAGATCAAAGTACTTGAGCCCTCGGCTCGGCGGAGTTTAACGGTTACAAATCCACTCGGCATTCCGAGGCAAATTTAAAGTGAAGCATAAAAGTTTTTCATTCCTCAGGAGGAGGACTGGAAGGGGCGACGAACTCGTCCAAGTCGATCCCGTCTGCAATACGAGTGGCGGCAGCAATGAAAGTCTCCATGAAGTCTTGAAAGTTGTGCTTCCTGGTATTGGCAACTTCGATGGCGACCAGCTTTTCTTCTCGCGCTTCCTTGCAATGGACGCGGACCAGAGACAGAGCGACATCAGCACCACATCTAGCAGAAGATTTCTTCCATTCCTCCACTCGACCTGGGACTTCATTAAGTCGAGCCATCAGGGACTCGAGGTCGTTCTGAAGCGTCGTCCCAGGCCAGAGTGATGTGTCGATCCGCGACATCGCAACCTTCAATCGAGCAAGATAGTCAACCACGCTGGCAATATGAGACTCCAGACAGAGAACGTTCATTGCAGCCTCGTCCTTCACAAGGGAGTTAGCAGGGTCCAAGCCTGGCTCCACTCGACTGGTCTCCTCTTCAAAGTTCTGACAGAATTCTGCAAACATGATTCAAGAATAAGACAGTGACCCTACACAGACTTGGTAACTGTAAGACAGTCGGGGCAGAGCAATTACCTTCGAGCACGACGAACAGCTTCTTGGCGAGTCCACCGAGATAAGCCTCCAGATCGTTCCTCTTCCCCGCCAGCTCACCTGCCTTGTCGTGCAGAGCCACATTATCGTTCTTCAGTCGGCTGACCTCTTGATTGGCTACCTCGAGAGCAGCTTTCAGTCTGGAGTTCTCCTGCTCAAGAGCTCCGACCAAGGCCATTTTCTCTTCAGCAAGCCTCGTTTTGTCCAAGACCTCCTTCTGTGCCTCTGCAAGATCTTGATCCTTCTTCTTCAGAGCTTCCTCCAGTTTATCTGCGGCGCGTCGAGTGAAATTAACATCAAGAATGGACAAGAAAGAAAAGCCACTCGCCAAGAATGGAGAACCTCGCCAGCCATACCTTTTTCTTCTTCTTGCGCCTTCTTCAAATTCTCTTGAGCAAGCTTCAAGTTAAGGTTGAGTTGGATCTGTTGATTCTCCAACTCAGTATAGCGGGCTACAAGTTCACAGGATTTCTGTAAAAAGAAAAATCAGTCGACAGACGTCCAAAATAAGTTGCTTCCGAGTAACTAAGAGACAACGATGACGTTTCTAAGACTACAGCCGAATCAAGAACATTCGACAGTAGTCTCGGGGACTACACCCAGTGGGTGCACTCAGCGTGCCCCCACTGTAAAAAAAAGTCGACTGCCCGCAGTCGACCGGATACAGTCCCATTCGACATGGCCTGACCAGACCGAGTGAAGAAATACAGCTACAACAACACAATATAAAGACTACAGACTACAGTCGACTGCCAGCAGTCCACCGTAGTCTCGGGGACTACACCCAGTGGGTGCACTTAACGTGCCCCCACTCGTCCAAGAATTAGCAGACACACCCAGTGGGTGTACAGATACAAAGATCTTCGAAAAAGAGATTCTTGAAACAGCATATCATAACAGACCAAGTGTTGAGTCGACTGACCTGGACGTTGTTCTGAAGAGCCGAGCTCGCATCATAAGCTGCTTGGCTGGCCTCCCGAGCCACCTTCACTTGCTCCATCATGATCCCCGCCTGGCGTATAGCCTCTTTTGCAGCAGCCGCTTGGTCCTCAGGGACGGGGTATGCGGCAAAAAGCGAAGACGGATCCGCAGTCGACGTCGAAGGCCGCACACTTGTCAGAGGAATGGCGAAAGTCACAGAAGCCCGAGCGGTGTCACCACCATCCCGAGCTACGGCCTCAAACGCCGGAGCAGATTGGGGGGTCTTGTCAGCCGACGCCCTCTTGTTCCTCCTCACTCGCAGCGGTTCATTGTCGTCATCATCCGGGAGGTCAATAACATGAGGAGGGGCTACAAGGGAAACATTCAATCGACCAGAGTTGCAATAAATGTTCAGTTGACTCAAAGCGGAATGTCAGTAATCGTACCAGGGTTGGAGGTAACAGCATCCTCCATCTCTTGGTCGTCGTCCTTGGCGGAAATCTCAGAAGTAGCAGCACTGCAAGTCTCGAAAGTCAGTCAATTGGCTCAATGAATCGACCAAGGATCTGTCCACAGTCGACAAAGGAAAACAAGTTTTATTATTACCCAGAAATGGTGGGGACGGCCATCTTCATCTTGGGCAGAGCCTTGGGTGGCTTGGACGGTGCTGCGCGTGGGTGCTTGGGAGCCTTTCCAGTCGGCGTAGGAGAAGAGGTCTGAGGGCGTTTCGATGACTGCCCAACAGGAGCAGTCACCCTACCACACTCCCGCGCTGGGTCGTGTGTGAGCTTGGATCTCCCCTCCGGGCGAGGGGGTTCAACCTCCTCCTCCTCCTCTTCGCTGGAGTCGATGTCGTCGCCTCCCTCTCCTTCACTGTCGGACTCCCACTCGCCTTGATCGTCTCCGCTCTCACCTCCGCTCGCCTCCCCTTCCTCAGTTGGCCCCTGTGCCCCGTTGGGCGTCGAGTACATCTCGGTAGTCGCCTGGAAAACAACAGACAAGACGAAAGTCAATCGACCTACTCAAAGAAGACCAATGAAGAAAACTAGATCTCAGTCAGGAGCATAAAGACATACCTGGTCCACGTCATACGAGTTGTCGAGTGGAATTACCCTCCTGGCTCCTCGGGGGTTGTCTTTGTTCCCCGTGATGCTCGACAGCCACCCCTCCAGCATCTCACCAGTAACCTCCTCCGGGTGGACCCGAGTGGTGTCGTCGAGACCTGAGTACAGCCACATCGGGTGGTCACGAGCCTGGAGCGGTTGGATGCGCCTCCGGAGGAAGACCTCCATCAAGTCCATACCAGTCATGCCCTCGTGGACAAGCTCAACCACTCGACCAGCCAGTACTTTGACTTGGGCCTTTTCCTCCGGCGTCACTTTCAGAGAAGCAGGTTTTTCAGCTCGGTCGAGTGAGAAAGGAGGAAGTCTGGTCGACTGCCCTGGGGTCGCCTGGTCTTGACAGTAAAACCAGGTCGCCTGCCAACCGCGAACCGACTCCAGGAAAATGATAGATGGAAAACAACTCTTTCCCCTCATCTGGATCGCCAAGCCCCCGCACAGCTGAATCACCTGCGTCCTTTCGTCACTCGACTTGGCCTTCTTGACCGATTGAGAATGGCAGGTAAAGATGTGCTTGAAGAGTCCCCAATGGGGGCGGCAACCCAAGAAACCCTCACACATGGAAATGAAAGAAGCGAGATATACGATGGAGTTGGGAGTGAAGTGGTGGAGCTGCGCTCCAAAGAAGTTCAGAAAGCTCCGGAAAAAAGGATGGGGCGGCAGAGAAAACCCTCGGTCGATATGGGTGGCTAGGAGCACACACTCACCGTCGCGAGGTTGAGGTTCGATCTCTCTCCCCGGGAGACGCGCAGCTTTGTGTGGAATGACTCCCCCCTCGACCATGTCGTCGAGGTCTTCTTGCCGGATCACCGACGGCATCCAGTCGCCCTGGATCCAGCCGCGGGGCAGAGCAGACCTTGAGGAAGATCCGCCCGAGCAGATCTCTTCCCTTTCCCCTGCGCTGCCGCCTTCTTCGCGCGCTCCAGAGCGGATGTCTTGTCCTTCGCCATCATCACCGGCAAATCTCGCACGGGTCTGCGGCGCTAGGGTGAGAGCGGAGGTGGCGGAGGAGCTTGCGAAGGGAGAGAGGAAGAAGAGAGCACACTATTTGGAAACCCCGAGCCGGCTACTTATAAGAGGCCGCTCCCGAGTGGCTGACTGGTAGGCCCAGGCAATCCAGTCAAATCCCGCAGCGGACGCGCGCGCAGTACGTGGCGAAAAAGGTGGCGTGGAAATCGAGGAGCTTCCGCTTTATCGCTCCCGATTACTGCGGCCGCTCCCGTCCCGCGCGCTTCCCGAAATTCGAATCACACGACATCCGCGGGCTGCGAAACAACTTGTCAAAACAGAAGACCCCGCTCGCGCAGACACTCGGTATGTCACAAGTAAAGAAATTCACTCGACGAAAGGCCTGGAATGGATCAAGGCGACTGGAAGAGGTTGATAACGTCATCCGTGACGATTGACCCAAAACGAGGCACTCATGTAGCCCAAAGAACCAGTCGGAAGGATCTCCAACTCTTTCCCCACTCAAACCTCGATCCATTCGGGGGCTAATGATGAAGCTATGTACCTAGGGTAGGGGCATGGACCTGTCCAAAGAGCCCTACCCAAGGACATCCCTAGAAGAAGTCACCTTTCAATCGACTTGAAGGGTATCCCACTCGACGGGTTCAAGACACTCGACCAAGAAGCTATCACTCGACCATGAAGCCAACCACTCGACTGCCAGGAGACCTAAAGTCACTCCGCACGCAAACGGTCGGCTATTAAGTAGTCTTTATGGTCATTATAGCACTTTATTAGGGACGTTACCAGTAACGCCCAACCTTAAATGTACCTTAAACCCTGCATCACTGAGGGCAAGAGAGGGCCGGCGAACTCTATATAAGCCACCCCCCTCCTCAGTATGGAGGGTTCGCACCCCTGTTATTCATACACACATAATCCAATCGACCGCCTCCGGGCACCGAGACGTAGGGCTGTTACTTCCTCCGAGAAGGGCCCGAACTCGTAATCCTCGTGTGTTTACAACTTCCCAATAGCTGAGATCTAGCCTCTCCATACACACCCCCCTACATCACTGTCAGAGCTAGAACCACGACACTCAGAGCTTCACGGAGGCGGGGCGGCGGCCGCGGGGCGCGGGGCTGCCGGCGACGAGTCTTGGCGGCGGGGCAGCGAGTGGAGAGGCGGCGGTCGGCGGTGAGCAACTCCGGCCGGCGCGGGTGGCGCG
>NC_041386.1:261480205-261493694 GCF_002162155.2 Triticum dicoccoides | reverse complement strand
GGCTGCCGGCTCCGGAGGAGAAGGGCGGTGCTGGGGAGGCGGAAGGCGGCGCGGGGCGCGGCCCGGGAGGCGGCGCGGGAGGGCCGGCCTCGGGCCCCTGCGGGCCGCGGCGGCAGCGGGCGCCGGGCGCCACGTGGCGCGTCCTGGTTGGTCGGCGGTGGCGGCGGACGTTGTCCGGCTCCGCCCGGACACGTCCGGAGCGGCGGATCTGGGATTTTTAGGGTTAGGGGGGAGAGGATCCGCGAATTTGGAATGGGGTGTATATATAGGCATAGAGGGAGCTAGGAGAGTCCAAATGAGGTGCGGTTTTCGGCCACGCGATCGTGATCGAACGCTCTAGGACATGGAGCAGAGTTAGGTGGGTTTTGGGCCAAATTGGAGGGGTGTTGGGCTGCAACACACACGAGGCCTTTTCGGTCCCTCGGTTAACCGTTGGAGTACCAAACGAAGTCCAAATGGTACGAAACTTGATAGGCGGTCTACCGGTAGTAAACCAAGGCCGCTTGGCAAGTCTCGGTCCAATCCGGAAATGTTTAATCCCCACACACGAAAGAAAGCTAGAAATGGCCACCGGAGGAGAACGAAGCGCCGGAATGCAAAACAGATAACGGGGAAAATGCTCGAATGCATGAGATGAACACGTATGCAAATGCAATGCACATGATGACATGATATGAGATGCATGACAACGACAACAACACACGGAGACAAAACCTGAACCCGAGGAAATAAATTAACTTAACGTCGGAAACGGCAAGAGTTGGAGTACAAATTGGGAAAGTTACATCCGGGGTGTTACAACACTCCACCACTACGAAAGGATCTCGTCCCGAGATCTAGGACTGAAAGAACGCCGGGTACTCAGAACAGAGGTGATCCTCGCGTTCCTAGGTAGCTTCACGGTCGGAATGGTGTGACCACTTGACTTTGAGAAATTTGATTGACTTGTTGCGAGTCTTGCGTTCAGTTTCTTCAAGAATAGCAACTGGGTGCTCACGATAAGAGAGATCTTCTTGGAGCTCAATGTCCTCGAAGTTGACGGTGCGGTCAGGAGTCTTGAAGCACTTTCGAAGCTGAGAGACATGGAACACGTCATGAACATTTGCAAAGTTTGAAGGAAGCTCGAGTTGAAAGGTCCCACGTATCTAGGGGCAAGCTTCCCTTTGATACCGAAGCGACGAGTACCTTTCATAGGAGAGACACGGAGGTAAACATGATCTCCGATCTCGAAAACCAAATCACGGTGCTTACTATCATAGTAGCTCTTATGGCGGGATTGGGCTGCTTTGAGGTTATCACGAATGACTTTGCACATTTCTTCTGCCTCCGTGATTAAGTCATTACCCAAAAGCTGACGTTCACCGGTTTCAGACCAGTTGAGAGGGGTACGGCACTTCCTGCCATACAGAATTTCAAAAGGGGCCTTGCCCGAACTTGCTTGAAAACTGTTGTTGTAGGAGAATTCAGCATAAGGAAGACAATCCTCCCACTTCATGCCGAAGGAGATCACACAAGCCCTGAGCATATCTTTAAGAATCTGGTTGACACGCTCGACTTGACCGCTTGTTTGAGGATGGAAAGCTGTGTTGAAGCGGATGTTGGTGCCCATGGCCTTCTGAAAGGAATCCCAAAACTTCGAGGTAAAGATGCTGCCACGGTCTGAAGAGATCACTTGAGGAATACCGTGCAGAGAGACAATACGAGAGGTATAGAGTTCCGCCAATTGAGCTGCAGTGATCGACTCTTTGATAGGCAGAAAGTGAGCCACTTTGGTGAGTTTGTCGATGACAACGAATATAGCATCATTGCCACGCTTGGACTTTCGAAACCCAGTCACGAAGTCCATCTCAATGTGGTCAAACTTCCATTTTGGAATGGCAAGAGGTTGGAGGAGACCAGCTGGCCTTTGGTGTTCTGCCTTCACTCTTCTGCAGACATCACATTCATTCACGAATTGAGTGATCTCGCGCTTCATTCGAGTCCACCAATAAGCTTGCTTAAGGTCCTGATACATCTTCGTGCTCCCAGGGTGGATGGAGAGGAGAGAATTGTGAGCCTCGTTCATGATCACTTTACGAAGGTCACCTTTGGGTACAACAATACGATCTTCGAAGAAGAGAGTGTCCTTGTCATCAAGGCGGTAGCATTTGGACTTGGACTGGCTCTTAGCAATCCCAATCTTCACCTTTTTCACCATAGCATCAAGAAGCTGTGCTTGGCGAATCTGGTCTTCTAAGGTAGGAGAGACTTGAAGGTTGGCGAGGAAACCTTGAGGAACAACTTGCAGATTAAGTTTGCGGAAAGCTTCACAAAGCTCGGGTTGATAAGGCTTAAGAATCAGACTGTTGCAGTAAGCCTTTCTGCTCAATGCGTCAGCAATCACATTGGCCTTGCCTGGAGTATACTCAATACTCGGATTATACTCTTGAATCATTTCGACCCATCGAGTTTGCCTGAGGTTGAGATTAGGCTGAGTGAAGATGTACTTGAGACTCTTGTGATCAGTGAAAATGTCCACTTTTCTTCCCAATAGAAGATGTCTCCAAGTCAAAAGAGCATGCACAACTGCCGCCAACTCGAGATCATGAGTGGGGTAGTTCTTCTCATTAGGCTTCAACTGGCGAGATGTATAAGCAACAACTTTCTTCTCTTGCATCAATACTGCGCCAAGACCTTGGAGAGAGGCATCACAAAAGACCCCGTACGGCTTGGATTCATCAGGCGGAGTCAGAACTGGAGCAGTGATCAACTTCTCTTTCAAAGTGTTGAAAGCAATATCACACTTCGGAGACCAAACGTACTTGACGTGCTTCTGAAGAATATTAGAGAGAGGCTTCGCGATCTTAGAAAAGTTTTCAACGAATCTTCGGCAATAGCTTGCGAGACCGAGAAAACTGCGGAGTTACTTCACGTTCTGAGGAGGTTGCCAATTCACAATTGCAGGCACCTTCTCAGGATTCACAGCAATGCCCTTGGCAGAGATGATATGACCAAGATAAAGAACCTCATCGAGCCAGAATTCACACTTGGAGAACTTGGCGTAGAACTGATGTTCCCTGAGCTTATCAAGAACCAAACGCAAGTGCTTGGCATGATCTTCCTTGTTCTTCGAGAAAACCAGAATGTCGTCGAGATAGACCAAAACGAAGTCATTGGTGTAGGCGTTGAAGATGAAATTCATCATGCGAGAGAACATCGGAGGAGCGTTGGCGAGGCCAAAAGACATGACAGTGTATTCATATGAACCAAAGCTTGTTCTGAATGCTGTCTTGGGAATATCTTCTTCACGAATGCGAATCTGGTGATAACCCATACGGATCAAGCTGGGAGAATATTTGGGCTCCTTTGAGTTGTTCGAACAGCTCATTGATGTTGGGAAGTGGGTATTTATTCTTGATGGTCTTCTTGTTCACTGGACGGTAATCAACACAAAGTCGGTCCGTTCCATCTTTCTTCTTCACAAAAAGAACGCCACAACCCCATGGAGAAGAACTAGGCCGGATGAGACCCATTTTCTCTTGCATATCGAGCTGCTTCTTCAGCTCCTTCAACTCTTCAGGTCCGAGCTTGTAAGGACGTTTGCACACAGGTTCTGTGCCAGGCTCAAGATCAATAACGAATTCAACTGGCCGGTGCGGAGGCATTCCTGGAAGCTCTTCTGGAAAGACGTCTTGATATTCGCAAACGACTGGAATTTGATAGATGGCATCCAATTCACCCTTCTCATTGAGAGAAAACAGACGAATGGTATCATCACGAGCGGCAAAGACAATCACATCCTCAGACAAATGAGTCAATTGATAGTAACATCCGGAACGCATA
This sequence comes from Triticum dicoccoides, assembly GCF_002162155.2. Lineage (NCBI taxonomy): Eukaryota > Viridiplantae > Streptophyta > Magnoliopsida > Poales > Poaceae > Triticum > Triticum dicoccoides. The sequence continues at coordinate 261,489,872 of NC_041386.1, read as the reverse complement.
CTCGAGATGTCATTTGACGGGCCAGAGAGACGATAGCCAACGGCTTCGGCAACACTTGAGTAACAAAATCATGCTTAGATGCAAAAGGTCTCGAGATGAAACAATGCGATGCACTAGTGTCAAAAAGAACTTTTGCAGGAATATCATTAACAGGAAGGTTACCCATGATGACATCTGATGAGTCCTCTGCCCGAGCTGCATTCATCAAATTGACCTTGGCATGCTTGGGATTATGCTTGACCACCGCTGTACTTGCCGATCTGATAGGAGGAGGAGGAGGAAGACGCCTCTGGTTGAAACACTTGTTGGCATAGTGACCCTTCTGTTGGCACTTGTTGCACGTGACCTCAGAAAGCAGACGGTGATACGGAGCACTCGATCTTGGAGGTTGAGACGAAGTCTTGTTCTGAAAGCCAGGGTTGGGTGGGTGGGAAGAACCACTGCCACCTTTGCTCTTCTGCTGATATGGCTGACGGAACGGAGGAGGAGGAAGCCAAAACTTATGCTGCTTGGCCACTTGAGTAGAGGAAGAAGGAGTAACATCTCTGACTCGCTTCTTGGAAGCATCACACCTCAACTGAGCAGCATCTTGCTTTAGTGCCATGTTGTAGAACTCATCGTACCTCAAGGGCTCAAAGAGAACAAGAGCGAGTTGGATATCTTCTCTGAGACCACCCCTGAACTGGTATATCATGCTCTTCTCATCAGGCACGTCCTGCTTGGCAAAGCGAGCGAGCTTCTGGAACAACTTGTTGTAGTCATAGACAGACAAAGAGCCTTGCTTCAGATTGCGGAATTCCTCAGCTTGCTTTCAACCACGCTCTCGGGAATATGATGAGCCCTGAAATCTCGACGGAAATCATCCCAAGTGATAACACGTCCACCTCTAGAGTCCTTGTACTGCTGGAACCATTCTGCAGCTTGATCTTTGAGTTGGAAGGAAGCGAACTTGACAAAGTCCTCAGGCCTGACGTTACTGCACTCGAAATGCTTACACAGATCCACAAGCCAATCGTCAGCATCGGTTGCCTCAAGACAATTGCTGAAAGTCTTTGGCCCGTTAGCAAGGAACTGGTTGAGTGTAGCAAAGTGACTCTGATTGCTGCCTTGATTCCCTTGACTGCCTTGATTGCGCTCTTGAAGAATTTGCATGATCAGCTGTGTGTTTGCATTGGTTGCGGCCATCACAGCTTGCCATGCCTCTGGAGGAGGTGGAGGTGCTGGCGGATCAGGATTCGGAGTCGTGCGCATTGGAGGAGCCATCCTGAAGAGGTTGGCCACCATTAGCACATTGATAGATAAAATATTGAAGTTGAATCCAACGGAATGAAAATTGCAACATATAGTCTTCACATCCGAACAAAATGAACGAATGCATTCCTCTTGAAATGGTCACATATCCATAATTTGAGAAGCCACGTAGAATTAAGGTAGAGAAATAAATCAACAAGGTACGGATCAAGAACGAATAATTGGTAAGAAATCCCAATCTCAAACTAATATTCGTAGAAGAAGAACTAGAGCTACTAGAATTCCCACGTATGAAACTCCCGAACCTTTCCGGTTATGCAATCAGGTGTTGGGGATATAGGGGAAGCATAATATCTCACCCAAACTAGCAAATCCTACATCCAGCTGTATCCATCCTTCAACACATAACCAAGAAACCTTCGGAAACCATCTACCTCAACCTTCAAAAAGCATCCGTTATACAAGTTATGGCGATACTCCCGAACTCCCGCCCCAGTACTGGGTGGCGTCGAGGTTATCTCACCAACGAACTGCATAAAAGAGATTTTCGATGTCGGCGTACTAAACTCAGGTATTCCAGAATTGCAACGATACAATTATGATGACATCACCTCAGAGCTCAACTCCCCGGGACACTTCCACTAAACCCCTGACAGGAGGCACCAAGACAATGTTCTCATCATAAAACCATCGGAACGATTCCAACATACCCGCGTGATCCTAAATTTTTTTTAGTGAAATTTGAGAAGAGAAGAGTCAAAACTCTACGTCAGGATGCCTTACCAGAGCGATGAGGAGACTGGGAAGTAAAAAGAATTCCTAAACTCTCCGATATATAATTCCTAAATGACTCAAAACATTTTTCTAGACACAACTCGGCCGCTAAAATGATCAAGCAATGGGGCTCCTAAGGTCAGGGAAGGCTCTGATACCAACTTGTAACACCCTCGATGCGACTATAGCTCCCACGTGTCGAGGCACGACTTAGAGACATAATCGCATTGAAGGCATATGTCGCAAGTTAGGCAATCTTCACAACATCCCATGTAATATGAATAATAAAGGGGAGATAACATAGTTGGCTTACACTCGCCACGTCAATCAAGTACATAAATAACATTACATCATCCAAACACTCATGGCCCGACTACGGAGCCAAAATGAAAGAGAACCCAACGTGCGACATGGTCCCGTTCACCCCCAACTAGGCACCACTACTGATCGTCGGGAAAGGAAACATAGTATCGTTGAGAGTCTTCGTTGAACTCCCACTTGAGCTCATACGCGTCTCCTGGAGCGGAATCATCAGGCCCTGCATCTGGTGTAATAGTAATCTGTGAGCCACAGGGACTCAGCAATCTCGCACCCTCGCGATCAAGACTATTTAAGCTTATCGGTATGGCAAGGTAAAATATAAGTGGAGCTGCAGCAAGCGACTAGCAAGTATAGTGGCTAACTAATTCGCAAAAGAGAGCGAGAAGAGGAGGCAAAGCACGAGCGAGAAGCTAGAGAACAACCTGCGCAAACATTACTCCAACACCGTGTCCACTTCCCGGACTCCGCCGAGAAGAGGCCATCACGGTAACACACTCGGTTGATTCATTTTAATTAATTAAGGTTCAAGTTATCTACAACCGGACATTAACAAATTCCCATCTGCCCATAACCGCGGGCACGGCTTTCGAAAGTTCAATCCCTGCAGTGGAGTCCCAACTTAGCCCATGACAAGCTCTCACGGTCAACGAAGGAATAGACCTCCTCCCAAGACGTTCCGATCAGACTCGGTATCTCGGTAATTCAAGACACTTCGACAGGTTAAAACAAGACCAGCAACACCGTCCGAATGTGCCGACAAATCCCGATAGGAGCTGCACATATCTCTTTCTCAGGGCACACTCAGATAAGCAATCCGTACAACTAAAACCAGCCCTTGAGTTTCCCCGAGGTGGCGCTGCAAGGGGCTCTAGTTTGGACCAACACTTAGAGGAGCACTGGCCCGGGGGGGTTAAAATAAGATGACCCTTGAGTCTGCAGAACCCAAGGGAAAGAAAAGGGTAGGTGGCAAATGGTAAGACCAATGTTGGGCATTGCTGGAAAAGCTTTAATCAAGGCGAACTATCAAGGGGTTCCCATTATAACCCAACCGCATTAGGAACGCAAAATCCGGGAACATAACACCGATATGACGGAAACTAGGGCGGCAAGAGTGGAACAAAACACTAGGCGAGAGGCCGAGCCTTCCACCCTTTACCAAGTATATAGATGCATTAAGATAACATGGCAATATAATGATATCCCAACAAGTAAATAAAAGATGTTCCAACAAGGAACGGCCTCCAATCTTCACCTGCAACTAGCAACGCTATAAGAGGGGGTGAGCAAAGCGGTAACATAGCCAATCAACGGTTTGCTAGGACAATGGTGGGTTAGAGGTTTGACATGGCAATTTGGGAGGCTTTCAAGCAAGTGGTAGGCATCGTAGCAATGGCATAGCAAAAGAGCGAGCAAACTAGTATAGCAAAGATAGTAGTGATTTCGAGGGTATGATCATCTTGCCTGCACAGTTGTCAGAGTTGACTGGATCCTCGAAAGCAAACTCAACGGGCTCCTCGGTAGCGAACTCGTCTCCCGGCTCTACCCAAACAAGACAAACAAGCAACAAGGATACAATCAACCACGCGCAAGACCAAGCAATATGATGAAATGATGATATGCTATGCGGGATGCGACGCAGGATGCAAAATGCAAGGTACGACAGGAAATGCATGAACCTGGCCTCAACTTGGAATTCCAAGTGTGCCACTGGAAAGATGAGATGAAATCGCTTGAAAACGATATAAAGAACGCCAGAATCGGAGTTACGGTTTGGAAATGGCAAGCGTTTCAAAAATGACACTGGTTTGCGATTTACAGCAAGTAGGCATCTAAATGCAACGAAAAGAACATGCTACAGCACCCAAACAAGACAACAAAATACATGGAAGGGATGCACACAAGATGCTTAACAAAGATCTAGCACTGATCTACGGCCAAATCATCCATTAACAGGTTCAAACAAGCAAGGCAAAAACGCAAATGACAAACAGATCTCAGACTTAGTGAAATTAACAATTGTTTGGAATTTCAGATCATATAGCCCTCTTCGGAGCAACAAAACAACATGCTAAAGGACCTGAACATGACAAAGAAAGACATGGCATGGAGCTACTCAACAAGCTTAACAAAAGTCCCTTAGTGACCTTGAGCCAAAAGGGAGCAGAAAATACAATTGTAAGCATGTGAACATAGCAAAAACATAATCAGTTTTCAGACTTAGTGAAAACTGGGACTTGCTGAAACATAACTCACGAAGGCATGTTTACGAGCTCGGTGCACTCACCACGGTGCAAGTCATGGCAAGACAAGCATACATCCATAAAGAAGGCACAAAATACAAGCTAGACATGGCAGGAACAATAGCATAGCATGCACGGATCAACTACAATAACATCGGCAAAATCGCAAACAAGTTGACGATCTGCCCAGATTCGCAACGAAGCAAAAGTAGAGCTCGATTGACTCAAGCTAGGGTGCTCCATAATTGCAAACAAAGACACGGATGGATAGAGAACTACAAGATTAACAAAACTCCCTTACTGATCATCCTCAAAAGAGGCACGGATCACTAGGAAACAACACAAACATATGGCATCGTGAGATAAAAAATCCCAGGACTTAGTGAAATTACTAAGTCCCTGAAAACAGAATTAGCAAGTGCACCACTTTGCAAGCTTGCACAAGTCACCACACACATCCTAAAAATACATGGGTTGCACCTCTGGAAAGATGACAAAACCCTTAACAAAACACATGAAGAACTCACGCGCATAACATGCACACATTAATCATGGCAAAAATGACAAAAGTGCTAACCGGAGTAACAGATCTGACAATTAACTCAAGTAGCCCTCTTCTAACAGCATTTCGGGCATGAAGATGAGATCAAATGAAAATGAGGCAATGGAATGAAATGATGTACTCTCTGAGGTGAACATTTTGATATGCTATATGCATGAATCGGAGCTACGGCTGCAAAGTTACGGAGCCGCGAACAGAGCAACTTGGACTAAAAATTCTGGAGACTTAGGAAAAATTCAACCTCCGGATCTGGATCTAGGGTTTGCACGGAAACCGACACGCGTCGCTGCAGTGTAGCTGTTCGAGGACCGCCAGAAGAAAAAGAGCCGCGACGGCCGGAGCTCTCGCCGGAGAGGGCGCCGGCGACGAGGAGGCGGGGCGCCCGGAGCTTCACGGAGGAGGGGCGGCGGCCGCGAGGCGCTGGGCTGCCGGCGACGAGTCTTGGCAGCGGGGCGGCGAGTGGCGAGGCGGCGGTCGGCGGTGAGCAACTCCGGCCGGCGCGGGCGGCGCGGCTGCCGGCTCCGGAGGAGAAGGGCGGCGCTGGGGAGGCGGAAGGCGGCGCGGGGCGCGGCCCTGGAGGCGGCGCGGGAGGGCCGGCCTCGGGCCCCTGCGGGCCGCGGCGGCGGTGGGCGCCGGGCGCCACGTGGCGCGTCCTGGTTGGACGGCGGTGGCGGCGGACGTTGTCTGGCTCCGCCCGGACACGTCCGGAGCGGCGGATCTGGGATTTTTAGGGTTAGGGGGGAGAGGATCCGCGAATTTGGAATGGGGGGTGTATATATAGGCATAGAGGGAGCTAGGAGAGTCCAAATGAGGTGCGGTTTTCGGCCACGCGGTCGTGATTGAACGCTCTAGGACATGGAGCAGAGTTAGGTGGGTTTTGGGCAAAATTGGAGGGGTGTTGGGCTGCAACACATACGAGGCCTTTTCGGTCCCTCGGTTAACCGTTGGAGTACCAAACGAAGTCCAAATGGTACGAAACTTGACAGGCGGTCTACCTGTAGTAAACCAAGGCCGCTTGGCAAGTCTCGGTCCAATCCGGAAATGTTTAATCCCAACACACGAAAGAAAGCTAGAAATGGCCACCGGAGGAGAACGAAGCGCTGGAATGCAAAACGGACAACGGGGAAAATGCTCGAATGCATGAGATGAACACGTATGCAAATGCAATGCACATGATGACATGATATGAGATGCATGACAACGACAACAACACACGGAGACAAAACCCGAACTCGAGGAAATAAATTAACTTAACGCCGGAAACGGCAAGAGTTGGAGTACAAATTGGGAAAGTTACATCCGGGGTGTTACAATAAAGCACTAGAACAAAAACTAATTGGACCAATGGAGGAGTCACATTCCAAGGAACATCTACCCAAGCAGTTTTGTGAGAGATGCTTTGAGCAAGGAGATCGAAAATGGCAGCAAAATGAGCTTGCACTCGGGTTTGAGCTGGATATTCGTGTTTGTGGGAGGAAGAAGGAGTGTGTGGGTGCAGGAATAAGTGGAGGAGGGCCACTGTGGGCCCACGAGGCAGGGGGTGTGCCCAGGGGGATAGGGCGCGCCCCTGACCCTCGTGGCCAGGTGCCAGCTCCTCCTGCTGTGTTCTCAGTGCCGAATATTCTCAAATATTTCAGAAAAAATCATATTTAAATTTCAGGGCATTTGGAGAACATTTATTTTTGGGGTATTTTTATATTGCACGGATAAATCAGATAACAGACAGAAAAATACTATTTTTATTTTATTTTAATATAAATAACAGAAAGTAAGAGGAGGGTACACCAGGTTGTGCCTTCTAGTTTCATCCATCTCATGATCATCAAAAGAAATCCACTAACAAGGTTGATCAAGTCTTGTTAACGAACTCATTCCGAATAACATGGAACCGGAGAAATTTCGAATAACACTATGTTACCTCAACGGGGATATGCACATCCCCAATAATAAGAATATCATATTTCTTCATGATAGTAGGAAGAGGAAATTCAAAACCTCCAAATATAATCGATGAAATTTTTCCAATAGAGTTGATACTATGAACTTGAGGTTGTTTCCTTGGAAAGTGTACTGTATGCTCATTACCATTAACATGAAAAGTGACATTGCCCTTAGTGCAATCAATAATAGCCCATGCAGTGTTCAAAAAAGGTCTTCCAAGAATAATAGACATACTATCGTCCTCGAGAATATCAAGAATAACAAAGTCCATTAAAATAGTAACGTTTGCAACCACAATAGGCACATCCTCACAAATACCGACAGGTATGGCAGTTGATTTATCAGCCATTTGCAAAGATATTTCAGTAGGTGTCAACTTATTCAAATCAAGTCTACGGTATAAAGAGAGAGGCATAACACTAACACCGGCTCCAAGATCACATAAAGCAGTTTTAACATAGTTTCTTTTAATGGAGCATGGTATAGTTGGTACACCGGGATCTCCAAGTTTCTTTGGTATTCCTCCCTTAAAAGTATAATTAGCAAGCATGGTGGAAATTTCAGCTTCCGGTATCTTTCTTTTATTTGTAACAATATCTTTCATATACTTAGCATAAGGATTCATTTTAAGCATATCAGTTAATCGCATACGCAAAAAGATAGGTCTAATCATTTCAGCAAAGCGCTCAAAATCATCATCATCCTTTTTCTTGGATGGTTTGGGAGGAAAAGGCATGGGTTTCTGAACCCATGGTTCTCTTTCTTTACCATGTTTCCTAGCAACAAAGTCTTTCTTATCATAACGTTGATTCTTTGATTGTGGGTTATCAAGATCAACAGTAGGTTCAATTTCTATATCATTATCATTACTAGGTTGAGCATCATCATGAACATTATTATTTGCATTTTCACTAGTTTCAGGTTCATTACCGGATTGTGTTTTAGCATCAGAAATAGAAATATCATTTGGATTCTCAGGCGTTTCAGTAATAGGTTCACTAGAAGCATGCAAAGTCCTATAATTTTTCTTTTTCTTCCTTTTAGAAGGACTAGGTGCGTCTATATTATTTCTCTGAGAATCTTGCTCAATTCTTTCAGGGTGGCCTTCAGGATACATAGGTTCCTGAGTCATTCTACCACCTATAGTCATAACTCTAACAGCATTATCATTATTCTTACTATTCAATTCATTGAGCAAATCATTTTGAGCTTTAAGTACTTGTTCTACTTGAGTGGTAACCATAGAAGCATGTTTACTAATAAGTTTAAGTTCACCTTTGACATTAGCCATATAATTACCCAAGTGTTCAAGCATATCTGAATTGTATTTCAATTGTCTACCAAAATAAGCATTGAAGTCTTCTTGCTTAACCATAAATTTATCAAACTCATCTAAGCATGTGCTAGCAAACTTAGTAAATGGGATTTCAGCTTTATCATATCTATAGAGAGAATTTAACTTTACTACCTATGTCGGGTTATCAAGACCATGTACTTCTTCAATAAGTAATGGATTAAGATCATATGTTTCTTCAATAGGCGGTAAATTATTTCTTTTCCTCTTACATATCTTCAGGACTGAGAAATAGAATACCCCTCTTCTTCGGAGTTGGTTTAGGAATAGGCTCAGGAGCTGGCTCAGGAAGTGTCCAATTATTTTCATTTGTCAACATATTATTTGATAGAATTTCAGCTTCATCCGGCGTTCTTTCCCTGAAAACAGAACCAGCACAACTATCCAGGTAATCTCTGGAGGCATCGGTTAGTCCATTATAAAAGATGTCAAGTATTTCATTTTTCTTAAGAGGATGATCAGGCAAAGCATTAAGTAATTGGAGAAGCCTCCCCAAGCTTGTGGGAGACTCTCTTCTTCAGTTTGCACAAAATTATATATATCCCTTAAGGCAGCTTGTTTCTTATGAGCAGAAAAATATTTAGCAGAGAAGTAATAAATCATATCCTGGGGACTACACACACAACCAGGATCAAGAGAATTAAACAATATCTTAGCATCGCCCTTTAATGAGAACGGAAATATTTTAAGAATATAAAAGTAACGAGTTCTCTCATCATTAGTGAACAGGGTGGCTATATCATTTAATTTAGTAAGATGTGCCACAACAGTTTCAGATTCATAGCCATGAAAAGAATCAGATTCAATCAAAGTAATTATATCAGGGTCAACAGAGAATTCATAATCCTTATCAGTAACAAAGATAGGTGAAGTAGCAAAAGCAGGGTCAGGTCTCATCCTAGCATTTAGAGATTGCTTATTCCATTTAGCTAATAAGCTCTTAAGTTCATAACTATCTTTGCAAGCTAAAATAGCTAAAGAAGCTTCTTTATCAAAAACATTCATCAATATTATCAGATTCAATACTTTCATTCTCTCTAACCCTAGCAAGTTGTTCATCAAGAAATTCACCAAGTGGCACAGTAGTATCAAGCATAGAAGTAGTTTCATCATAAGTATCATGCATAGAAGAAGTGGCATCATCAATAACATACGACATATCAGAACAAATAGCAGAAGCAGGTTTAGGTGTCGCAAGCTTACTCAAAATAGAAGGTGAATCAA
>NC_041386.1:261469024-261479776 GCF_002162155.2 Triticum dicoccoides | reverse complement strand
TGGATCTCTCAAGTTCTTCATAATGATAAGCAGATATAAATCCCAAGTGACTCAAAGGATAGAGCTATGCTCCCCGGCAACGGCGCCAGAAAATAGTCTTGATAACCCACAAGTATAGGGGGTCGCAACAATTTTTGAGGGTAGAGTATTCAACCCAAATTTATTGATTCGACACAAGGGGAGCCAAAGAATATTCTCAAGTATTAGCAGCTGAGTTGTCAATTTAACCACACCTAGAAACTTAATATCTGTAGCAAAGTATTTAGTAGCAAAGTAATATGATAGTAGTGGTAACGGTAGCAAAAGGTAATAGTAGCAAAAGTAATGTTTTTGGTATTTTGTAGTGATTGTAACAATAGCAACGGAAAAATAAATAAGCGAAGAACAATATATGGAAAGCTCGTAGGCAATGGACCGGTGATGGAGAATTATGCCGGATGTGGTTCATCATGTAACAATCGTAATATAGGGTGACACAGAACTAGCTCCAATTCATCAATGTAATGTAGGCATGTATTCTGAATATAGTCATACGTGCTTATGGAAAAGAACTTGCATGACATCTTTTGTCCTACCCTCCCGTGGCAGCGGGGTCCTAATGGAAACTAAGAGATATTAAGGCCTCCTTTTAATAGAGTACCAGAACAAAGCATTAGCACATAGTGAATACATGAACTCCTCAAACTATGGTCATCACCGGTAAGTATCCCGATTATTGTCACTTCAGGGTTAAAGGATCATAACACATAATAGGTGACTATAAACTTGCAAGATAGGATCAAGAACTCTCACATATTGATGAAAACATAATAGGTTCAGATCTGAAATCATGGCACTCGGGCCCTAGTGACAAGCATTAAGCATAGCAAAGTCATAGCAATATCAATCTCAGAACATAGTGGATACTAGGGATCAAACCCTAACAAAACTAACTCGATTACATGATAGATCTCATCCAACCCATCACCGTCCAGCAAGCCTACGATGGAATTACTCACGCACGGCGGTGAGCATCATGAAATTGGTGATGGAGGATGGTTGATGATGACGATGGCGACGGATTCCCCTCTCCAGAGCCCCGAACGGACTCCAGATCAGGCCTCCCGAGAGGTTTTAGGGCTTGGCGGCAGCTCCGTATCGTAAAACGTGATGAATTCTTCTCTTTTATTTTTTTTCTCCCCGAAAGCAAATATATAGAGTTGGAGTTGAGGTCGGAGGAGCTCCAGGGGGCCCATGAGGTAGGGGGCGCGCACTAGGGGGGCAGGCGTGCCCCCCCACCGTCGTGGACAGGTGGTGGGCCCCCTGGTCTTCATCTTTTACAAGGATTTTTTATTATTTCCGAATAGATGTTCTGTGAAGTTTCAGGTCATTCCGAGAACTTTTGTTTCTGCACATAAATAACACCATAGCAATTCTGCTGAAAACAGCGTCAGTCCAGGTTAGTTCCATTCAAATCATGCAAGTTAGAGTCCAAAACAAGGGCAAAAGTGTTTGGAAAAGTAGATACGATGGAGACGTATCATTATACTACATATAATATATTTTATCTCTAGTCTTATAAAAAACAGAGTTGTTGATGATGGTGTGCCTGCCATCATGCAATATAGGTCGTCCGATTTATATCTGATGGATAGGAAGGAAACTATGGCAATTTTGAAAAAAAGATACCCACACCCCTCTCCATATTTGTAAATAAGGCCTCCCCTTGATCATGTTGATGTTTCGTGGAACGCATGGGCATCTTGCCAGTACTACATATGATATATAGAACATTGATTATAATTTGGGCTAATGTGTGGCTTTGCAGCTTAGGGCTAAATACTTGTCATAATGTAGGGGGCGGGGCACTATACTTTGTGTGATAAACATGGTGTACGTATAGAACATGGTTTAGATTATGAATATATAGGTAGTACATCAAATGTACTATTATTTGGAATCAACATCAAGTGTAGTAAAAAATATTGAATTCGAGTTCATATAGTACACATATTTCATATCTATCTCCATAGTAATCATGTGGTGTGTTGTTAAGGTAATACTTGAATGATGGTTGAAGTTAGCAACAATCATGATTGTAGATTCTTATTGAAATAGAGAAACGAATTCAAATTCAGTTTGAATTGCAGCGGTAGTATAAACATTTGGAATGCACTAAAATGTTGGTATGAGTAGGTTACATGCATTGTACAGCCAGCGAAAAAATTTAATTGGACATAATATGGATTCATACTCTGTTTTGAATAACACTAGTACAAATGCCCGTGCGTTGCACCGGGCAGAAAAAAGGCGCACAACGTGCTTTATGCGCCATTTTTATATCGAATTTTAACAAACATCAATAATAAGGTTACACTCATTATTGCTTTTGTAGGATGAAGTTTGGACATGAAGAAGAAACTTAGCATTGTCTGATGGAAGAGTAGTTTTGGATGGAATAGTTGCCCATCAGTTTTACTTTCTACTTTTCGAGAAAATGCAAAATTTTCCTTATTTTTAATAAAATTCACAAAAATTGGGACACTTTTAAGGAAAGCTAACGTTTTTACGGAAATTGGAGAATTTTTTTGAGAAACTTTTTTTTGAACATATGTCTTTTTTGATAAAGAAATTTTGATTATTTTAAGGTTTTGTACATTTTAAAATTAAAATATATTTTTTAGAAAAATTGGAACTTTTTGGGGAATTTTGAACCTTTTTAAAAGTGTGAACATTTTTTAAAGTGTAAACATATGTAAAACTGTGATCATTTTTAAACTATTTTACTATGTTGAATTTTTCTACAGATAGTTGGTTCTTTGCTTGGGAAGAGTTTATCATTTTTCTTCAAAAATATTGCTAGTAAACATACCCGTTCATTGTAACGGGAAAAGAAAATATTACACGTATTTAACTCAATAACGACATCACAACCTATACGGCGTTGGCGTGGGCGAGCGCAAATCCCCCCTCTATTTGATCAACCTCCAGCTCGACATCGCCTTTGCAGCCATGTTGTGTGTCAACGTGTTTGCCATGTGAGCTCTGCCCCAACCTTTTCTTCTAGCCTCCACTGTCGCTCCTCCATGCCGCATTGCTGTCAGCACGTATGCCTCCATGGTAAAGTCCCCTTGTCATCTTCGGTTGTTGCTTCGTGTGGATTGTGTCTCATCAAAATTGATATTGTCTGCTCAATCCTGGTCTGATATTTGACTCACGAGACCTAAGCCAGTAGTGATTACCAAAAATACTTTCTACTACGTAAAGGTACACTGGACTACTCATGTACGTGTGATAAGCACCGGATAGCACTTAGTAAAGTTGAATATCAATTATGCAATACAATGAGAGTATCCATCTTCATCGTAAACATACTGGCAATGAGAACATTTTAAGCACCGAGGGAATATATACGTTATAATGACACAAAGATAGAACAGTATATGGAATACACCCTTTCATACCTCTTTTCCTTCAGCTACAAAGGATACCACCTCGGATCTGTCATCGTTATTGGACGAGTGAGGAAACAGTTAAGCATACATGGTAGGATCAAGTACTCTACCAGGTCTAGGGCGTAGGTGGTAAGGGAAGGATGGAGGGAGACGTGGCGAGGATCGGGCGCGCCGGCGGCAGGGCGCCGGCGCGGCTAGGAGAAGGGCGGCGGCTAGAGCTGTTGGCGGCTAGGGTTCCGGCTCCTCAGGGAGCCGGGCAATAGGAGATAATATTCTTCTTATTGCTTGCCTTCAAAAAGAGTCTTACAACCTATATTTATATCCTAGATAACTTGTAGAAGAATCAACCTAAGATAACTTGCCTAAGATAACTTGCCTAATCTGAAAATAAAAACTAAGATAACTTGCGGGCCTAAGCCGGCCGGCCATAACACTTCTCCCCGCCTGCACAAACAGCTCGTCCTCGAGCTGCAAGGTGGGGAAGCGCTTGCTTGAACTCTTCGAGGTAATCAACCAGCGTCAAACACCTTCTCGACATCTGGGGCGGCCAGGTCAGCGGTGACGACGTCCTCCGGAATGTAGTCTGCCACCTCCAGGTAGAAGAGTCGCGGGCAGGCGTGGCCGGGCTTGTAGGGTTCGTCGCAGTTGAAGCACAACCCTTGGCGGCGACGCTCGAGTATCTCAGCTGGGGTGAGCCGGCGGAACGGGCGCCCCGCGGTCGCGGCGAGGGATGCCGCAGAAGCCTGCACAGGCCGACCCTGCGCGGAATCCGGTCCGGGTAGCGACCCAGTAGTCTGGGACGGTGATTCCTGCTGGATGGCCACCGCGCGGCACTCGAACGTGCGGGCGTAATACATGGCCGACTGGAGATCCTGGGGTCCCCAAAGCTCCACGTCCATGCGGATATGGTCCGGTAGACCGCCCACAAATAACTCGGCGCGCTGAGTGGCGGAGACGCCCGGCGCGTGGCACGCCAGGACCTGGAAGCGGTCGGCCTAGTCCTGCACCGTGGATGTGAAAGGTAAGCGGCCGAGGGCCGCCAGTCGGCTCCCGCAGATAGGAGGCCCGAACCGGAGGAGACAGAGCTCCCGGAAGCGCTCCCATGGTGGCATGCCGCCCTCGTCCTGCTCGAGGGCGTAGTACCAGGTCTGCGTTGCGCCTCGAAGATGATAGGACGCGAGCCAGGTGCGATCTGAAGCGAGCGTCCGCTGCCCTCGAAAGAACTGCTCGCACTGGTTGAGCCAGTTGAGGGGGTCCTCCGTGCCCTCGTAGGTGGCGATGTCCAGTTTGGCGAAGCGAGGGGGTGTCGGCCCGCCGTGCCCGGGGGCGGCCGTAGTTGCCGCCGGCGCGTATGCTGGGTCGGGAAGCGCCGGGGCGTAGTTCGCCGAGCTGGAGGGGTGATCAAACCGTAGGGAGGGCGTCGGGTGTTCCGGCGCCGTGGAGTAGACCGGCCCCGAAGACGAGTCGGTCGCCCAAGCGGGGATCGGCGATGGTGACGATGGAAACTGCACCTGGTGCAGGGGCCGACCCGTAGCCCTAGGCGCGGGTGGTGGTACTGTCGATGGCGGCGGCGCCTGGTGGAGCTGCACTGGCGCCTGCGGCATGGGGGCCGGCGGTGACGCCGAAAGAAGCTGCTGGGTCTGGCCCTGCTCCGAGGCGCCGGTGCCCAGGTTAGGGCTGGGCGGGGCCGGTGGAGGACCCTGCTCCGAGGCCGCTGGAAGGTAGGGCGCGGCGGAGGACGGCGCGGCCGGCGCGGTCCAGGTGGGCCACTGCGGCCCCGTGGTGGCGAGAAGTGGCGGGGCTGCCGGCGCGATCTGCGGCGGCCACTGCGCCCAAGGCGGTCGTGCGGCCGCTGGGGCGGGGAGCGCCGGGTAGCCTCCGATGACGGCCCCCGGTGCCGTGTACCACGGAAGCGCCTGCTGACCCGCGGCCATGGCTGGATGGAGTCCGGTGATGGCCCCCGATGCCGAGTACCACGGAAGCGCCTGCTGACCCGCGGCCATGGCTGGATGGAGTGGTGGGGGCGGCCCGTACGGACCTGCCAGGTAGAGGCGGATCCCTTGAACCGCGGTGACGAGGTCGTTGAGGACGCCCGCCATGGCCTCCGGCGTGAACTGTTGCGGCTGCGGGGGAGGTGATGGCGGCGACGAGTGTTGGACGGGGGCCTGTGGCTGCCCTTGGCCCGACGTGGTGCCGGGTGCCGTTAGGACCGGCCCTGAGAGCGACGCAGTGGTGCCCGCCGAGAGCGAGGCCGTGACGCCCGGCGCAGAGGCGGCGGTGGTGGAGTTGGCGGGCAGCGATGGTGGTGGCGGTGGAATTGGCGGAGACATGGTCGAAACCCGGTTACCTGATACCAAATTGGTAGGATCAAGTACTCTACCAGGTCTAGGGCGTAGGTGGTAAGGGAAGGATGGAGGGAGACGTGGCGAGGATCGGGCGCGCCGGCGGCAGGGCGCCGTCGCGGCTAGGAGAAGGGCGGCGGCTAGGGCTGTTGGCGGCTAGGGTTCCGGCTCCTCAGGGAGCCGGGCAATAGGAGATAATATTCTTCTTATTGCTTGCCTTCAAAAAGAGTCCTACAACCTATATTTATATCCTAGATAACTTGTAGAAGAATCAACCTAAGATAACTTGCCTAATCTGAAAATAAAAACTAAGATAACTTGCAGGCCTAAGCCGGCCGGCCATAACAATACAAGAATTATCTAGAAGAATTAATGGAGCGACATGTAGGATCGCATACTAATAAACTTGGTCAGTGTCATCTACACTCGGTCATTCAGTCTCCCCCTCATTAGATTTTCTAAAAGAGAGCCTCCTCTCTGAATTCTATTAACAGAAACCAATTGTTCATCTACAGCATGAAGAAAACTAAAAAGGGAAGAAGAAAACAGAAATAGGAACATTCAGGTAACCCCAGAGGGCACCCAAAACCCACAGATATCTAGGATCTGGGGTTTGCCCTTTCAGCAGCTGCACAACAGAAGCAAAAAATTTCATCGCTAGATGAGAGTGAACATACTCGCAAAAGCAGTCACCAACAAGCAGGAACAGTCCACAAATGGCAAGAGTGGCTTTAAAAGTTTGATTCCTCTCTTCACTTTAATTGCTTTTAAGCTTCCAGTCAAACCACTCCAGGTCACCATCTTTGAGAAGCTTGAAAGACTTGATTTGTCACTTGCTCGAAGAGCTTTACTCCCCAAATCAGCGCTAATCTGCAAAATTTAGCTTGAGTTTAACCAAATAACAAACCACATGAATCAGAACAAAAGTATCAGACACCGCTTTTATTCTCAAAACATGCCTCATTCAAAAATCTCCAAATCGTCCATAATACAGCAGCCAACCCCACTGCAATATAAAAAATTGTCTCGATGTTTTCAATCTAAGCACTCAGAACCTAAAGAAGTCATGATCAGTATCAGGTATAGTTTTTCAGATTAAAAGTGAATTGAAAAATGGTTGAGATCAACTAAGTAGCCCATCTCCGCGACGTAACTTACATGATTTATTGCTGTTTCACAGTTGCAAAGTATCTCCCCAAAGAGTCCTTGTAAATCGCACTGATTCCCATATGATTTTAGTTTTAATGTAGCTAATTTGAACATTAACAAAACAATCACTGAAATACGCCTGACATATTGAAAAGAAATATAGTTTGTGGACAATATGCTCGGGCAGATTCGATAACAAAAGAACAATCAAATAATATGACTTGTACCATTCACACTTAAAACTGACTAACAGAAAGGAAACCAGGAATAATTTTCCGACAATGTGATCATCAGGGATTCAACATCAAACACAACTAACCCTATAGTTTGCACTCACTAGGATTAATACAAATTCTACATGACAACCACAATTGAACATGACGACTTGCAGGATTCACACATAAACTACATTACAGATAGGAAACCAACTTAATAAACTGATATACAGTTCTCTAGCCAGATTATCAGGATGAACTGAATGAGAAGTTGAGAACAACCACTTGATCACATTTCAGTTGCATCCTTGAAGCTTAAACCACTCAACAGAAATAAAACAACCTGATATTAGTAGCTCGGAAGAAGCCGACAGCAGTAGATTAACGATAATGGATCGGTCCATTTTGTAATGCATCACTATTGAGAGCCACATCAGAGATCAGTGAGTCATTGCTAGCGATAACAATCTGCCACGATCTGAAAAATTACCAAGCACAAAACTCATAACCAACCAACTGATCCTTCTGCCCATGGAAATGTACACAACATAAGTGCTTGTAATCCAGCACAAGGATGAATTTTGCCATAAATTTGGAGGTTTTTGCCTCGAGGAGCTCAACCGATTTATTGGTAGATGGCCAATAAATCATTTATCGATAAATGCACCAGAGTGATTAACACACACATATGAAATCCTTCTTGAATGGAATTTTAATGACAACATATGCTCTTACATTGCATTGCTTACTGCAGTGAACTGTCTGGCTCTGATCAACCTGATTGCTTGCCTGCTATTTATATTTCTGTAAAATGTCTCAAGAATAAACACGAGAGGAAAAAAAGATCGCATGTCAGAACAATTGAGCTAACTTGAACGCAGATAAGCAATAGTTGTCAGATCTCAATCTGTACTGGCTTACTATGAAGTTGTTGAGAATGATAACGATGTACTAGATCGTAACTGCTTCAGTAAATAGCAACGTCTCACATAGTTCAATTTTGTAATAGGAAAACAACATAATCTCTTGGTGTACAGAATGGAATATAGATGCACAACTACCCAAAAATTATGTACGAGGAAGGAGACGCGATGTCAGCTCTGATTGACAAGGTTCAATCACTCCAACACACACAAAATGGTTTGGATGTCGTCTCTGACAGCATGATTTTTTGTTCTTCTCCCTTCTGACATTCTTACTCCCTCTATTATGACTCAAGTGAGCAAACTCACCAGGAGCTGGTGCGATGCGACGTGAAAACAGTGTGTTGTAGTGACCTGAAAGCTCTGGCTCGGGAGATCGGATATGGCTGGAACAAAGAGCCATTGCAGTTCTTCCAGTGAAGTCTAACGATGATGGCAACCGCCTGGCTAAATTGAAACTGCCGGCAATACACCTGTGATCCTCTGCTGCATCAAGCATGCACCATCGTGATATTGATTCCTTAATTAATCTAAAAAGAGTTGCTTGGATTGATGTACTGTTAGAACTTGATAACAGAGGAGATTGGAAGATGAAGAAGAAAGGGTCAAGGGAGAGGTTCAATTGGGTTGGTGCCTTTTTTAGATCAATGTGCGCCTATACCTGGGTGGGGATGTCATGGCCTCGACAGAGCTCCGTGTAGGATTACGGGGCGCCGACGCGGGGCGCCATCTCCGCCGCGCACAACCAGGCTCTCCACCTATGCTCCAGATTGGAAGGATGGATAGGAGGAGGCGGCCCTTAGCTATGGTCGCACACCTAAATTGGAGGAGGAGGAGTGCAGAACGGAGAGGGCGAGAGGCGCCCGTAGCCATGGTGGGGAACCAGAACTGATGGAGAATCATCCAGATCGGTCGAACGACCCACGCCCCACAAGACTCCATGCGTGGCGCGCCCGAGCCGCCCACGCCCTGCCTCGAACCCGTATGGATTGCGAGAGCCAGCGCCCGACCCCTGCCTCGCCCCGCCACCTCGACGCCAGCGACTCCCGACGGAACCAGGTACCCAACGCCGACCTGCCTTCCTCCTCTCCCTCTTCTTCCTCTTGTTCTCTCCTTCCTCCATCCCGTTCTCTCTCTCTCTATTCGAACTGGAGGTTCCCAGCCACCATGCTCATCCACCGCCGGAGCTTCCATGTCCACGCCCCACACCGCCTGTGAGGATCTCCTCCGCCGCCAGCAGCTCCGCTCGCGACTCGCTCTATCTTCCTCTTCTTCGCGCAGCGCTTGCCCCTCCGTGCAAATTATCCAACTAAAAGAGGACCACGGGCTGAATACTTCAAAATGCAGGGTCCTTTTGTAAAACTGAAACGTTTTCTCAGTTTATCCACTTAAAAGAGGACCGTGGGTTGAATACCAAAAACATCAGGGACTATTTTGCAAAAAGGGCGCGACGGTAAACCTGCCAGACTCAAACCGTGGTTTATTATTAGGGAAAAATTTTGTATAGTAAAACGGGACAAGACTCTCTCTTTGTGTGGTGTGAATAGTTTTATTTTTATTTTTTGTTTTTTTGTTGAGGAAAGTGCGAATTGATTTGGTACGTACAAGTACAATATTACACGTTAGGCTTGTCCCTATATTCAACCCGCGCCTTGTTATATCCCGACAATTCAGATATCGTGCTCCCAAAACTGACGCCTTCACAACCCACGCCTTGCTATCCCGAAATTACAACGCGCGTGAAAACTCCCTCCAGCTGCCAAATCCCGACACACGAAATGCCCCTTCTAACCTGAGCCGAAAGGGCTGCTAGTTCAAATCGGTGGGGGTACTTTTGTAACACACCGTACATTTTGGACAAGCGCGTCCCGAAGTCATGGTTCCCCCTCTCATCGCCTCCTTTTTGCCATTCGAAATCCCAGGCCGCCATAACCTCTCCGCTCCAGCCGCGAAACCCCACCCTCCTTCGTCTGCCACCGCAACAGCTCGACGACATCGTCCACCGCAACAGCTCGACGTCCCTCATCCACCACCCCAGATGAGGATCCCTCGTCCATCTCGTCGTCCCACCGGTTCAGCCGCCCCGTCCTCCACCTCCAAGGAGCTGCTCAGACGATCACCTCATCTATCGCGGCTGCTCCATCCCCACAGCGCCGCCTTAATCTGCTCCATCGGAACCGCAGCATCCTCACCGACTCCTCGGACGAAGCCGAGGCCTATTCGGCGCCACCAAAGAGGTTGTATACTCATCGCATCGCACCTTCTCCTTAATTTGACTTCCCGACGCCGACGGTGCTCCATCCCGCACCCCCATGGAGCGGCTACCTCGAAGCCGACGCTGCGGGCGACATCTCCACGGCGGCTTTCCCCTAGTGTGAGGCCCCTTCGTCGGCGGCGTCCATACCAACCGGACCTGCTGCTGCTGCTCCGGCTCTGGCTCGCTTGCTCGCCCAGTTGCTGCTGCTCCGGCTCTCACTCGCTCGCGCTACTGCTACTGCTCTGGCTCGCGCTTGCTCGCGCTGCTGCTGCTTCTCCCCCCTCGCTCGTGCTGCTGCTCTTCTCCGATTTAGCTACACTTTAGTCCACTGAATCGACTTTTGGGTCAGTCGATTTTCTGGGGGTGGGGGGCTCGTAGGAGTTAAGGAAGAACCACCCGCATCGGGGAGGGGGCTCGCCGGAGAGGTGCCAC
>NC_041386.1:261446024-261468696 GCF_002162155.2 Triticum dicoccoides | reverse complement strand
GGCGGGGGGGGGGCGCGATGGTGGGGCAGTGCCGTGGGGATCGCTAGAGAAAAAGCTCAGCGCGAGGGGGGGCTAGAGGGCTGGCCGGGACGGCGGCGGACTGGCGGTGGGGAATTGTTTCGGGGCGGCGGACTTGCGGTGGGGAGTTGTTTTGAGACGGCGAGGTGGCGCAGGGGCCGGCGGTTCGGCCGGTGGTGGCTGGCGACTCGGGGGGTGCAGGTTGAAGATGAACTGCAGGCCCTCCCTAAACTACATGTCAAGTGCCTCTCTTCTACCATTGCGTTCAGTTTCGAAAGTAATATTTAGATTCCACAATAAATTTCAGTTTCGATAGTTAAGTTCAGAGTCAATAGTCTTTACCTCATCTGTTGTATTCAGGTGCTTTATGGTGATGTAAATTTTACATCTATTTTACATCATTTATTGGAGATGCTATTAGAATACCACTTAAGATTAAGGATGTCTGTCTTGTGTTGCTTCAGACTTGACGTCTTACGACTCACCGGAGCTGCTCCAACGACAGAACTATCCATTACAACAGAGCAGTGCCCTGGACACCATCTACGGATTCCTCAGATCTTCCTCCGCACCTCCGACGGCCCAATGATGCTGAGGTCGACACGGCTACGACAAAGAGGTTGTACACTTGTTGCATCACTTATTACTCTACATTCATGTCGATCCATTAGGGCTATTTTTGTTCAACGAAAACACATAGCAATAGGAAATTTTCCTATGCCACTCTACTATGCAATTATTCATGCATTTTATTGAAAAGAATGGAGCAAAACATCCACCTGGACCTACTTTTCGAAATCCTATGCATGAAAACAAGACCAAGTGCGTTAGTGGCAGAATCACATTCTAACTGTACACACTTTCATATGGTTTCACTTTACTTTGGCCATGTTTCTTTGCATTCCTCTGCTCTTCCAATTCCTGTGAACCAAACACCCTAGTTGACAGAAACCCTGTGTTTACAAATGCTCTGTTTACCATGTGCATTCCTATCCTATTCCGGTGTTTTTCCTATCCCTTCGTTTTTAGAACCATGCAAGCCAAATGAGCCCTTATAGAATTACTTTAGTTACAGGTAGGTGTCGAAGGAAACTTTGTGTGGTTTGTCCTGCTCCTACCGCGAGGTCGTCCACCTTACCTGAGCTGCTACATCGATAGAAGCATCCACCAAACTAGACATCATGACTCATGGCCGTCTTTCGCCACCTCAGATCTCCTTCTCTGCCGCCGGTACCCACCGCAACGGCATCACCATCATCGACTCGGCAGATGAACATGAGGAGTACATAGATCCACAAGAGAGGTCGCACTCTTTTGTTTATGCTTATGTTATGCATTGCTTAAAGTTACCTCCTACTTTATTGTCTTGTTTACCTCTTAGACTCTAAGTCAGGTCCAAATTAATGTTCAAACTTGAGTTTTAAATTAGTTGTGGGGAACATATCGAGGAAGCAATGAATAGTATCTCTGTCTAATATCTGGTTCACCTAGTGTAAGTGCATCTAGTGCCACCCCTAGTTGGTTTTGGAGTATTGATGACAAACCTAGTTGAGGGACTAATGTGTTTGTGAGAATTGCAGGATAACACAGGTAGAAGTCCCTCATTGATTCTGTTTTCCTACCAGAGATGACCCCTAAAAATGTATGAAGACATTGATGTCAAAGGTGGTTTATGAAGATATTCTCATTGAAGACTATGACAAGAGAAGACATCACATGAAGCCTATGGAGCTCGAAGACTTAGATCTTTCGTAGTTCTGTTTTTCCTTTGTTGAGTCATAGGAACCACCGTACTGTTAAGTGGGGTCCAAGAGAACCAGTCAGAATGACTGAAGTGATGCTTAACCAAAACATATGTCTTCGAGTGAAGACTATGAGAGCGAATCTTGCCCAGAGTCGGACAAGTCAGCTTTGATTGTAGCCCAAGTAAAGTTGCCGTGTGAGTTTGAAATCTGACCGTTGGAACACATGTCAGTTCCTTAGTGACCCAAGGTCATTTCGGACAAATCAGGTCGGGTTGCCTAGTGGCTATAAATAGCCCACCCCCTACAACCATAAACGGTTGGCTGCTCAGAGTTAGAGTACGGCTTTTGTCTTTTGAGAGCAACCCACCTCGAAGCCTTTGAGAGAGAGAATTCCTTGCGAGGATAAAGCCCTAACCACCCAGAGCCAAAGAGTGTTAGGCATCACTTAAGTCTTCTTGTCTGTGTGATCTGAAGACTTATTACACTTGAGGACTGTGAATCCTCCAGCCGGTTAGGCGTCGCGTTCTGAGCATCCAAGAGACATTGTGGATCGCCGGTGAACGAAGTCTGTGAAGGTTTGGGAGTCTACCTTGAAGACTTACCAGAGTGATTGGGCGAGATCTGTGTGACCTTAGCTCAGGGGGAATACGGTGAGGACTGGGTGTCCTGAGCTGCGTGTTCAAGACTAGGTGTCCGGGACTGTGTGTCCTAAGGTTTAAATATCTAGCCGCCCTAAGCAGACGTACAGTTGTCACAGCAACTGGAACTGGTCCAACAAATCATTGTCTTCAACGAGTCACTGGTTTCATCCTTCCCTTCCCTTTACTTACTGTTGGTCCTTGTGAAGTCATTGTATGATTGCACTATCTTCTGTCTTCACTGAGTGACTGCGTGTTCTATTTGGCTTCATAATATCTTCCTACCTGATCCTTACTACATTGCTGCTATTAGTCATTGTGCTTTCGGTTCATTGAATACATGACTATGGTTTGCCTAGTGTAGTCTACCTTCCGCTGCATAGTAATAGGTTTATCTCTATCGTTTGTCTTCGAAACTTCCACGTTTTGAAGACTTTCATAAAATCGCCTATTCACCCCCCCTCTAGTCGATATAACGCACTTTCAATTGGTATCAGAGAAAGGTACTCCCTTGTTCTGTGTGATTCGGTTTAACCACCTGGAGTTTTAGCTATGTCGACTGCAGGGATAATTAAAGTCTCCGCTGCGTGCCCCGTCTTCGATAGAACTGAATATCCCTACTGGAAGAATAAGATGCGCATGCATCTTGAAGCCATTGACGTTGACCTATGGTATGTCGTCAAGAATGGCATTCCCAAGGCTGGAGAAGGTGTCACTGCTGCTGATGTCAAGAAGTTCATTCAACTGGACTCTACTGCCAAGAATATCATCTGTGGTCATCTGACCAAAGGACAATATGGCCGCATGAGTGCTTTGGAAACATCTAAGCTAGTCTGGGACTGGCTCTCTGTCGGGTGGTGGGTGCGACATATGCCAACGGGTGGCTTATCTTTGTGGGAACCAGTAAGACATCGCCGGTGCCTGGAAGCGGGATGAGGCGAAGACATGCACGCCGACGAATCTTACCCAGCTTCGGGGCTCTCCGAGGAGATAACACCCCTACTGCTGCTCTGCGGGGTCTCCGCATGCTCACTCGATGAATCAAGTAGCTACACAACGCTCCTGGAGCTGTTTGGGGGGAGGAGGAAGAAAGGGCACGGCTAGCCTGCTTCTTCTCCTTATGCGGTGTCTAGAACTAGCAGGGGGTCGAACCCTTTGCATGGGTGCACCGGGGGGTTTATATAGGCCTACCCCCCGGGGATACAATGGTAATCCGGCTGGGCGCGGGGCCCAGCCTCTGTGATTGCGCTCGCTGGCTTCTGCGACGGCTGCTAGGGCCCGCCGGCTGGTGGGTCCCGCCGGCTACCAACTCCTTGGCAACAGGCAGGCCCCACTGCCAAGGGTCTTGTCAATGGCTGGTTACTGTTGCCTCATCCTGATGACGGGGGCTTCGTCGAGGTAAGTGGGGCTACAGTGCCGCCGTCCTGCGGGCGGTTAACGTAGCCTTACCGCATCTTGTCTCCTTAATGGGGCGTCTTCTTCGAGGGGGGAAGCGGGCCGGCTGCGGGGAGCCGGCCCTGTCTCGGGCCGACTGGGGGAGGCCAGGCCGCCTTCGGATGTCTCTCTGCCTGAAGGGACCCACCGCCCGTGGGCCGTACTGGTAGCCCGTCATGGATGACTTCAGGGTCAACATGGCGACAGTGCCGCGTCGGACGGGTCATGGCCACTCCGCACGGCGCACTGTGCCAGGCGTGCTCTGGGATTCGGGGGTGGCAGGCTTTACTGTAGCCACGCCCCGTCTCATTGCCGTTAGGTGGGTGCAAACTTTGTGGGTACGGTCTTGACCGCTTTATGGGGAGCCGGCTTCTTGGAGTCGGCCTCCTCATGGCCGGCTTCTTGGAGTCGGCCTTCTCATGAGGACGAAAGTCGGACCACCTTCCGAAAGTCGGCCTGGGTTGCAGCTAGCTAGGGGAAGGCGGCCCCATGTCTTAGATTCTTGAGAGCCGGGCGGGCTCGTAATTTTTTCATAAGGGCCAGGGGAAGCCAGCTAGGCTACCCATGGCTATTTACTCCGACAGTAGTCCCCGAAGCTGATCGAGCTCCGAGGTGAGCAGGGGGACGAGAAGCTTGGTCAGCTTCCCATCCTGAAGAGCCAGCTTAGCGGGCGTATGCCGACTTCAGAAAGCCCCGCGTCTTGTAGGCGAGAGGAGGGGGGGAAACCCGCGTGCCGACTACGGGCCCCCCTGCGGCCACGTGGCGGCGAGATCCTGCGAGCGCACGCGCGCGATGGGATGCCGCCGCAGGCCCGGGCCCGCCACTCGCGAGCCTTGGTCCGGGCGCGGATCTTCCGTGGCCCACAGGGGCCGCTCGCCTCCCCGAGGCAGTTTCGTTTCGCCGTTAAGGCTCGATAATCGCGGGACGTGGGGGGTGGGCACGATCGATCCCCACGCTTCCCCACTCCGCGCCTCCTCGGCTCCGCCACGTGAGCCTATAAGTAGGGGGAGGAGGGAGAGCGACAGAGGTTCGCACGCTCCCTCCCGTTCCGTCCCTCCTAACCCTCGTCTTCTTCCTCTTGCTGCCGTCGCAGCTTCCCGTCTCAGCGCCGTCGCGTCTCCACACCGCCTCGTTCCCATGGCGTTGTCAAGCTCCTGGGACGGCTCCAACGTCCATGAAGACCACGTGGAGTTCCTTCGCCAGACCCGGCGCCTGCCCGGCGCCGACCGCGTACAGGTCCGCCTGGCACCCGCGAGGGAGATCTCGCCGGCGCCGGAGGAGGGCGAGCGGGTCGTCTTCCGCTCGCACTGCCTGCGCGGCTTCGGCCTCCCGGCGAGCGGGTTTCTGCGCTCCTTCCTCGACTTCTACCACCTCCAGCCGCATCACCTCACGCCCAATGCGGTGATGCTGCTGTCGGCCTTTGTCTCCCTCTGCGAAGGCTTCTTGGGGCTGCTCCTCACGCTGGAGCTCTGGGGAGAGTTCTTCCAGAGCAAGCTCGGCACAGTCGTCACTGGCGTGCCCGCCCCCTGCGGAGCCTTCATCGCCATGAGGAGGGCGAGCGAGAACAATCCGTTCCCGCCCATCCCCCTGATCCAGTCGGTAAAGGTCTGGCAGAGATCTTATTTCTATGTGAAGAACGGCGCCGAGCAAGAAGACTACATCAACCTGCCGGCTTACGTAGCCGGCCCGCCGGCTGGGAGGCAGCCCTCGTGGAGCTTCCGGTCCCGGTCGTTGTCTCCGGCCGGGAACGCCGCCATCTCCCGGCTTCGGGTGTTGGTTCAGTCGAAAGGCTTGCACGGGGCCGACTTGGTGGCCGCCTTCGTGGAGCGTCGGATCCTTCCTCTCCAAAGCCGACCCCACATGATGTGTCAGATGAGCGGCCGCTTCGACCCAAGCCAGCTGAGCACATGGGAGATGCCCCACGCGGAGGTGGCGCTCATGGTCAATTATATTGCCAACTGCAAGCTCGGCGGGGACTGGCAATACGGCAAGGCGCCGTATTCTCGCGCCAATCCTCCACCCGTGGTAAGTTTCTCTCTTTATCTTCTTATTGTCGTCGGCCGGCTTCATGACGGCCGGCTTCTGACTAGTCGGCTCTTTTGAGCAGAACCCTCTTCTCGCGCCGCCGGCCGGGGTGGCAGGGATTGACCGCCAGTACGCCCCCGACCGCACGGTGGATGACGTTGACGACCCAGACTTGGGGGCGGCCGCCATGGAAGACGCCGTCGTGGGGGACAGTGCCGAGCGCGGAGGCTCAAGGTTCACCGCGAGCTTCGAGGACTGGCCGGACGACTTCGAAGCCGAAGTCGCTCCACGTCGCCAGCCGGCGGCCGACCAACAGGCCGCGGGCTCGTCTGTCGCGCCGACTGCCGGCGGCGCGCAGAAGCGCCAGGCCGCTCTAGGTCTCTTTGGCAGTCGGCCGAAGAAGTCCAAGCCTTCCGCCGCGGCGACAAAGCGAGATGAGGCGGTCGCGAAGGCGGCCCGCTTCCGCAAGGCTGTGAAACAGCCCCAGGCGCTCTCGGCGTAAGTCTTCAATTACCTTGCCGCATTCTCGTTATTGTTCTCTTTTTCTTCGAATGTTTCCTTAACTTTTCCTCGCTTGCTGGACAGGGCGCCGCTTTCCCTTGAGCGGGGCCCGGGCGGCTCCGTCGTGGGGCCGGCTGGAGGGTCTTCGAGCTCCCGCCGCGTGGACCCCCGCGCCGATCTTAGGGAGGCCACAGAGCGGAACGCCCGCGAAGCACGGGAGGAGCGCGAGGCGGCGGAGAAGGCGGCCGCCCAGGCGGCGGAGAAGGCGGCCGCCCAGGCGGCGATGGAGCAGGCCAAAGCGGTAGCCAAGGCCCAGAGGGAGGCGGCTACCGCGGAGACGGAGGTGGAAAGCTCGCGCAGCCAGCCTCCGCTGCTCGCCGTTCCTCTTCGAGCCGTAGCCCCCGACACCCCGTTGCCCTTGGCGGAGGAGATCATCCAAGACCCGCCGCTGTTGGAGAGGGAGGAGGATCCCGTGGCCTTGGCGGGGAGAGCGCCGCCTGCGGCGCCAACCGGAGCGGGCCAAGGCGGTCAATCGTCAGCAGCGCCAGAGGAGCCGGCCGGAGGTAAGCCAGAGAGCAGAGCCGGCCTCGAGGTGCAGCCGGCGACGGGCCGGCATGCTGGGGGAGGCGCCGCTCCGCCGGAGTCGCGCCGAGCCGTGGGCGCAGGCCAGCCGGCGGGAGATCTGGAGGTGGCCAGCACCGCCGTGTCCGTGTGGACTCCCGGCGGGGGGACTGGCTAGCTGGATGTGGCGGCTCAAGGGGTCCGGAGCCGGCTACAAGCTCAAGCCGCCCTGCTGCAACAGCTCAACCAAGAGTTTTTGTCAACGCGAACCACTATCCGGGTGAGTCCTTCGCTCTTGGCTGCTTTGCTTTCTTGATTTCTTCCGTGGGGGCGCGTCAGCGCACCCACTGGGTGTAGTCCCCGAGATTCGGGCCGACTGCTGCGCAGTTGGGTCGGATCTTTCTCGACAGCTATTTTACTTTGCTTTTTTCTGAATTTTCAGGAATACCACAACCTTCGTGCTGCCGCCTTCGACTCCCAGGCTCGAGAGTTGAGCCGGCAGACCGACGACCTGGCCGATAGCCGAAGTAAGTACTTGGTTTTGTCTGTCTCCTGTGGGGGCGCGTCAGCGCACCCACTGGGTGTAGTCCCCGAGATTCGGGCCGACTGCTGCGCAGTCGGGTCGGATCTTTCTTGACGACTCTTTTCTTATTGATTCTTCTTTTTCTTTGTCTTCAGGGGCCAACGCCGACTTGAGGAAGGAGCTTGGCGAAGCAAAGGCCGCCCTTTACGCCAAAGAGGCCGAGTGCGCTGCCTTGGTCCAGGAACGGGATCGCCTAGCCAAGAAGCTAGCCGACCAAGAGGAAAGCCACAAGGCGGCCCTTCAGGCAGCGCGGGAAAGTGAAGCCACCTTGCTGGCAGAGTATGAGACGGCGGCGGCAACCTGGTCTGAGACCCAGCGAGGCCTGGACGAAGGCTTGGGCCGGATCGAGGACTTGATCGACGGTAGGCTGCCTTCCTCGGCCCTCCCCTGCCCCTTGCCGCTTGTTTTTTTTTTGACTTATCTTGAGCTGTTGCAGATTACTTCCCGGGCTACTCCACCTTCGCCGCCCAAAGCATTGAGGCCCATCGCGAGGCGCGCCGTCAAGCGGGGGCCGACATTGCGCCGGATGCAAACCAGACCCTTGAGGAGCAGCTCCTGGCTGTCCAGGCACGGTTGCAGCCGGCTCATCGGATGCTTCGCCGGCTCCAACGTGCCGGGGCGCAAGTGTTGGCCGCCCTCTGGCCCGGCGAGACAATCCCCCGCACCCCAAGCCGAACTGCTGACTGGCTGGAAGTCGCAGTTGGTCTCTTCGAGGCTTGGAAAGCGTCAGCGGCCCGCCTCGGAGTCGGGCGGGCGTTGGAATTCGTTTGGGCTTGGTACCCAGGGCTGAGCCTGGACCAGCTGCGTACTTGGCGGATGGAGGCCGGCGCGGAGCTGGAGGAGGTGAGGCCGGCTATCGCCCAGCGAGCTTCAACGATCGCCGAGTGCACCAACATCAGCGTTTTCGCACCCGAAATCGATGATGACGGTGTTGTTCAGCCGGAGGAGTGGTTCGGGCTGGACCCGGCGGTGGGCGAGGACTCGGTGGAGGAGATTGCCTCCAGCGATGAGGGCGAAGAAGATGAAGACGAGGACGGCGAAGACGTCGAGCCGGCTGGTGGAACAACCAGCCGACCTCAGGCCGACTGTGCCTCCAGCAACGAGGCGCGTGGCAACGCACCCTCTGCGGGAGGCGGCGATCAAGCCGAAGTTCGTCAGCCGGCCGCTCCTTCAGCCGGCACGACCGTCTCCGCCAACCCGTCTGGCTCGTCGGCCGCTCCGCCAGCTTGACCTGCCGTCTTTATCTTTCCTGCTTTGTTGTCTTTGAACAATCTTTGTTAAGTTTT
The DNA here is from genome assembly GCF_002162155.2 of Triticum dicoccoides. Taxonomy (NCBI): domain Eukaryota; kingdom Viridiplantae; phylum Streptophyta; class Magnoliopsida; order Poales; family Poaceae; genus Triticum; species Triticum dicoccoides. The sequence goes on along the minus strand of NC_041386.1, from coordinate 261,459,905 downwards.
CGCAGTTCCACCCACTGGGGGTGTATCCAAACTATGTTGAATGCTGGCCTCTTGGAGGTCTTTTTATGTAAATATTATCATGTGCATGTTTGGTTTCCATTCACGTATGCTTTTTTATCCTTAGGCTTTTTCCTTTGCCGCCTTCCCTCTTTGGGGAGGCAAGTACTTGAGCTTTCTTGGATTAAAGTGAAGTGAATGGAAACCGGCCGGCCGGCTACTCTGGTAGCCAGTCGGCGGTGTGAGAAAAACCGGCTTTTGTTATATTAGTCCGTTAGTCCCTAGCCGTTTTTCGTGTGGGCGCTCGTTTCTACCTTTAACTCTTGCCAGCCGGACAGCCGGTTCTTCGGACTGCGACTTTTGGCAAGAGAAGGCTTGAGAGCCGGCACACTACTTGTCTGACTGTGGGTAGGACTTCTAACATAACTTCAGTCGGCCAGTCCCTGAGCCGACTAGTCAAACTCGGTGGCGGACGGAATAAGTAAATGATACAACAAGGTCATGAGCATGATACTTTTCATTCATAAATAAGGGATGGCAGTCCCCGAGCCCTCCTCGGGGAGCCTATTGTCTTGTACTTAATACAAAAGTTAGCATGATACATACTGCCTTTCAACTGTAAAATCTTCGAAGGAGGTTGGTGTTCCATGGCCGTTCCGACTCCTTGCCGGAGTCGTCTCTCTTGCGTGCCTTCGGCTTCTGTCCGTCGATCGGGTAGTAGGAGTCGTTGCCTAGAGCTCTGCTGATGATGAAATGGCCTTCCCAAGGGGCTGAGAGCTTGTGCTGGCCGGCTGTTCGCTGGATCAGCCAGAGCACAAGGTCGCCCTCTTGGAAAGATCTTGGCCTGACCTTCCGGCTGTGGTAGCGGCGCAAACCCTGCTGGTAAATGGCAGACCGGCTGAGGGCTAACAGCCGGCTTTCTTCCAGCAGGTCGACGCCGTCTTCTCGTGCTTCCTTGGCCTCCGCTTCCGTGTACATGGTTACTCGAGGCGAGTCGAACTCGATGTCAGTTGGGATGACCGCCTCGGCACCATACACAAGGAAGAAAGGGGTGAAGCCGGTTGACTTGTTTGGTGTAGTGCGCAGACTCCGGAGGACAGCCGGCAGCTCATCGAGCCAACAGCCGGCTGAGCGCTCCAGAGGTACAACCAGTCGGGGCTTGATGCCGGAGAGGATGAGGCTGTTGGCTCGCTCGACCTGGCCGTTTGACTGCGGGTGGGCGACGGATGCTAAGTCCAGCCGGATACCTTGGGCTGCGCAGAAACGTGCCAAGCCTCCTTTGGCGAAATTCGTGCCATTGTCGGTGATGATGCTGTGCAGCACGCCGTACCGGGTTGTTATGTCCGCGATGAACGTCACGGCAGTCGGCCCATTCAGCTTCTTGATCGGCTTTGCCTCAACCCACTTGGTGAATTTGTCCACGGCGACGAGCAAATGCGTCATGCCGCCGCACGCCGTCTTGAATGGGCCCACCATGTCCAGTCCCCAAACGGCAAAGGGCCAAGTGAGGGGAATGGTCTTCAGTGCCGAAGCCGACATGTGTTGCTTGGAGCTGAAGAGCTGGCATCCCTTGCAACGCTTGACTAACTCTTTAGCGTCATCCAAAGCAGTCGGCCAGAAGAAACCATGGCGGAAGGCTTTGGCGACAAGTGATCTTGAGGCCGCATGGTGGCCGCATTCACCTTGGTGAATGTCTGTGAGGATTGCAATGCCCTTCTCTTGCTCGACGCACCGTTGGAGGATTCCAGTGACACTGCGCTTGAGTAGTTCTCTGTTGACGATTGTGTATGCTCTGGCTCGACGTTTGGACTTGTCTTGCTTCTGTTTCTTCAGCCAGCAGGTCTTGGTTTACTAGGAAGTTAAGGATGGACTGAGCCCATGATGGAGCCGCGACTTCTCCTACCGCCAATGTGGCTACTGCTACCAGGGTGGGCGGGCTAGGCGGTGAGGTGCTGGAGTCGGCCGCCGACTGTAGCGCTGGTGCAGTCCCCGGGCCGGCTGCCGAAGTCCCCGGGCCGGCTGCCGAAGTCCCCGAGCCGGCTGCCGAAGTCGCCGGGCCGGCTACGGGGGTCTTAGGGTCGCCTACTCGGTTCTTCGAGCCGGACCCGGCCGCATCGGGGTCAGGCGGCACGAAGATGGAATCGGACTCTGGAGATGGCTTGATAGACGGCTTGAGGAGGCGTTGTAGAGCGACGCCGGTTGGAATTGCTTGCCGAGTGGAGCCTATTCGAGCCAGGGCATCGGCTGGCTCGTTGTCGGCTCGTGGTACGTGGAGGAACTCGCATCCTTCAAAGTATCCGCTGAGTTGTTGGACCAGGAAACGGTAGCTCGCCATATTCGCGTCCTTGGCGTCCCAGTCACTGGATGATTGCTGGACTACCAGGTCCGAGTCGCCATAACATAGGATTCGGCGAATGCCAAGTTCTTTGGCAAGCCGGAGCCCAGGTATAAGCGCCTCGTACTCGGCCACATTGTTGGAGGCGGCAAAGTGGATCTGTAGCGTGTATCTGAGCTTGTTGCCTTTGGGAGAGGTAAGGACGATGTCGGCTCCCAAACCGGTGCGCATTTTGGACCCGTCGAAGTGCATGCGCCAATGGGTGGAGTCGGGAGCCGGCGGCAGGTACTGGGTCTCGGCCCAGTCGACGAGGAAGTCGGCCAGTGCTTGGGACTTGATGGCAGTGCGGGGCTGGTAGAAGATCATGTAGGGGGCCAGCTCGATGGCCCATTTCGCCACCCGACCGGATGCGTCCCGGCTGCCTATGATCTCGGCTAGCGGGGCAGTGCATACGACCGTGACGGGATGCTCTTGAAAGTAGGGCTTCAGCTTCTTGGCAGTGAAGTACACGCCATAACACATCTTTTGGTAGTGCGGGTAGTTCAGCTTTGAGGCAGACAGCACCTCGCTCAAATAGTACACCGGCCTCTGGACCGGCTGGGCTCGGCCTTCTTCTGGGCGCTGGACTACGATGACGGTGCTGACCACTCGGCTGGTTGCAGCAACGTAGAGGAGCATGGGCTCTTTCTCAGTCGGCGCCGCGAGTACAGGCGGCGTGGCCAGCATCTTCTTCAGCTCGTGAAAAGCTTGGTCGGCCTGGTCGTTCCACTCGAAGTGAGTGCTCTTCTTCATGAGGCGGTAGAGAGGGAGAGCCTTCTCTCCGAGCCGGCTGATGAAGTGGTTCAAGGAGGCTAAGCACCCGGTGAACTTCTGAATGTCTCGAAGCTTGGTGGGGATCGCCATTCTCTCGATGGCCTTGATCTTAACCGGGTTGCATTCGATGCCGCGTTCGGAGACCAGGAAGCCTAGGAGCTGGCCGGCTGGCACTCCGAACACGCATTTCTCGGGGTTGAGCTTGATTTGGAACCGGCGTAGGTTCTCAAACGTTTCCTTGAGGTCTCCCAGCAAGGTGCCGCGCTTCTCCGTCTTCACCATGATGTCGTCCACGTATACGTGAGCGTTTCTGCCGAGTTGCTTGAGGAGGCACTTCTGCATGCAACGCTGAAAAGTGGCACCAGCATTTCTCAAGCCGAATGTCATAGTCAGGTAGCAGAAGGCTCCAAATGGCGTGATGAAGGCGGTCTTCAGGCGGTCATCTGGGTCTAGCTTTATCTGATGGTATCCGGAGTAAGCATCCAAAAAACTCAACAGCTCGCATCCGGCTGTGGAGTCTATCACTTGGTCAATCCTTGGTAGGGCAAAAGGATCTTTGGGGTAGGCCTTGTTGAGGCTCATGTAGTCTATACACATGCGCCACTTGTTGTTCTTCTTTAGCACAAGTACCGGGTTGGCGAGCCACTCTGGAAAGAAAACTTCCATGATGAAGCCGGCCGCCAAGAGCCGGGCTATCTCCTCCCCTACAATCCTGCGCTTCTCCTCCGACAATCGGCGAAGGGGTTGCCTGACTGGCTTTGCGTCTTCTCGAATGTGTAGTTTGTGCTCGGCGAATTTCCTCGGAACACCTGGCATGTCCTTGGGGGACCATGCAAAGATGTCCCGATTCTCACGAAGGAAATCGGCGAGCTCGCCTTCCTATTTGCTGTTCAGGTTCGCCCCGATGACGGCAAACCTCTCTGGATGCTCGGGGTCAAGAGGTATCTTCTTCGTCTCCTTGGCCGGCTGGAAAGATCCTTGAGCATCGTGCTCCTTGGGGTCGGGGGACACGGCCGACTGCTTGCCGGCTATGGCCACGACTCGGTCCAGCATCTTCTTCTCTTTGGCAATCACAAGGGACTCGGCCAGCCGGCTGCTGGCCGCTGCACACTCGGAGGACTTCTTATAATCACCGGCTACGGTGATGACGCCTTTGGTGCTTGGTATCTTCATCTTGAGGTATGCATAGTGGGGAACTTCCATAAATTTGGCCAAAGCGGGTCGGCCAAGCAATGCATGGTAAGGGCTCTCCAGGTCCACCACTTCAAACCAGATCGCTTCCCGGCGGAAATGCTCCTTGTCCCCAAAAAGTACATCAATCTTGATTTTGCCAATGGGGGCGCAGGACAGGCCGGGTACGATGCCATGGAACACTGTCCGCGTAGGCATGAGCTGCTTCGTCTTGACATTTAGCTTCTCCAGGGTGTCACGGTACAGGATGTTGATGCTGCTCCCGCCATCTATCAACACACGGGAGAAGCGGGCGGCGCGTCTGTCCATTGCAAGGGTAGCTTCCAGGACCAAAGCATAAGAGCCGGGAGACGGCATCACCTCCGGATGGTCGGCCCGACTCCAGCTGATGGGCTTTTCTGACCAATGCATGTGTCCGGCGGGGTTGGCAGCGACCATGCTGACTTCCTGGTGCTCTCAGCGTTTGCTGCGCCGGTCTTCGGGCTGGCTGGTAAAGACGATGTAGGTGGCTTGCTTGTCAGGGAACTCGTCATGCACGGCTCCGACTGCGGGCCAAGCGGCCGGAGGCGGTGGGCCGGCAGGCGGAGGCGGCAAGAGACCCTCGCCCTTAGAGATTCGGGTGAGCCAATTGCACTTCCGGGTCGTGTGGTTGGACGGCTTCGCGCCGCTGTGGAACTTGCAAGGGGCGTCGAGAGTTTGCTCGTAGGAGAAAGCCGGCTGCCAAGCCGGCCTACCGCCCTTGGGTTTCTTGGGCGCCAGTCGTTCTTCAGGCGGTGCATCTTCGACTGTGGCCACCTGCCGACTGGCGGGAGGCGGCGCGGGGCCCTTGCGCTTGTGGTCGTTCGAGTTGGGGTGTCGGCCGGAATCCCCAGCCGGCGTCTTGGGCGCCGGGTTCAGTACCTTTCCGGACGCGTCTACCCGAAGCTCGATCTTCATCGAGGAGTCGGCAGTGGCGTACTTGTCCGCTATGTCCAGAAGCTCGTCGAGGGTAGCCGGCTCGTCGCAGAGGAGCTTGTGCTTGAGGAGGGTGCCTTCTCGGCATCCGGCTGTGAAGTATTCTATGGCTTGCACCTCGTGCACCCCTTCTCAGGAGTTGCGGAGCTTGGCCCAACGCGTGAGGTAATCGCGAGTGGACTCGGCGGGGCCTTGTACGCACAAGGAGAGCTGTTTGGGCTTGGGAGCCCGCTTGTAGGTGCTGGTGAAGTTGCGGATGAAGGCTTCCGTGAAATCTAGCCAGCTGTTGATGCTGCGCGGCTTGAGGCTGTTGAGACAGGTCCGCGCCGTGCCTTGCAGCATGAGGGGCATGTACTTCACGGCAACGCGCCGGTTGCCGTTGGCTATGCTAACCGCCGTGGAGTAGTCGATCAACCAATCTTCCGGCTTCACGGAGCCGTTGTACTTGGTCGTGTCTCTTGGGAGCGAGAACCCTTTGGGAAAGGGCTCGTCGCGGATGCGGGGGCCGAAACAAGGCGGGCCGACATCGTCTTCTTCTTCCAACGCTAGGGATCGCGCCAGGCGGTCGATCCGATGGCGGGCGTCGTTCTCGCCGATTCCTTCGCGGCGGCCTAGCCGGCCGCTGAGAGTCGGGTGCGCCACTGGCGGCGAGGCGGGATATCTCTCTCCACGGGGCGGAGGCGGAGGCGGGTCGTCCTGCCATTCCATGGCCCGGGGATGACCGTCCGCGTCCCGCTCGATGGAGATCCGGGTCCGGCTGCGGCTGGTAGCCGGCTCCTTCTCGCGTCGCGCGCGGGTATTGCTCGTAGTCGGCGTCCGGGACGTCGCGCCGTGATCTCGGCGCGGGGGAGGGCTTCCCGCGCGGGCGTCTGCTTCGTGCCGCTGCGCGGCTGCGTCGATCAGTTGCTGGATGCGCCGGGTCATGTGGGGGAGGTCTTCGGCCTCCAAGTCGTCCAACTCGTCTACGGCCGCCTGGGCGGCACGCAAGTTCTCGAGCGGCGTGGCATAGACCGGGCGGTCGACTCCCAGCGTGTCGGTGATGACGGCGCCGCGTTGCTTGACAAGGCCGGCCCGGCTTGGCCCGCCCGGGGCCGGCGTGCCGAAGGCGGCGCGGTCAGCTTCGCGCTGGTAGGCCTCAGTGAGGCGTCTTACGGAGGCCAGCCTCCGGCCCTCTGCGAGGAGGGCGAGGCGGCGTGCTTCCAGTGCTTCGTCGCCGGCATCAGCCGGGAGGGGAACGGACAAGTCGTGGGCCGTCGCGCGCGAGGCGTCATGGGCGCTCTCGTCGGTCGGGCCGCCGTGGCCGACAACCATCACTTCGGCGGTGACAGCATCGCAGCCGTCGGCTCGAGGAAGCGGGTCATTGTAGATCGCGACGTTGGTGGGGAAGGTGTCGTAGGAGGCCGTGTCGAAGTCGACAGGCCTCGGGTCGGTGGAGCCAACCGACTCCAGGTCTGCAGCGGGCTCGCTGGAGACATGGAGCTGGCCGAGAAGGCTGGCGAGGCGGTCGGTGCCCGCATCGGAGGCGAGCTCGTCGGAGATGAGAGTTTTGTCGAGGAGATCGGCGAGGCCGCTTGCAGCGCAGATGCTGGGGACGCCTTGCGGCGCGTCGTGGCAAGCGCCATCGGGCGTGCCGGGCTGGCTACGCTTGCGGGGGAGGAATAAGGTTCCCGTCCAGAACAGGTCTCCGGACGACGGTGCACCTGGCCCCACGGTGGGCGCCAAATGTCGGGTGGTGGGTGCGACATATGCCAACGGGTGGCTTATCTTTGTGGGAACCAGTAAGACATCGCCGGTGCCTGGAAGCGGGATGAGGCGAAGACATGCACGCCGGCGAATCTTACCCAGCTTCGGGGCTCTCCGAAGAGATAACACCCCTACTGCTGCTCTGCGGGGTCTCCGCATGCTCACTCGATGAATCAAGTAGCTACACAACGCTCCTGGAGCTGTTTGGGGGGAGGAGGAAGAAAGGGCATGGCTAGCCTACTTCTTCTCCTTATGCGGTGTCTAGAACTAGCAGGGGGTCGAACCCTTTGCATGGGTGCACCGGGGGGTTTATATAGGCCTACCCCCCGGGGATACAATGGTAATCCGGCTGGGCGCGGGGCCCAGCCGTCTGTGACTGCGCTCGCCGGCTTCTGCGCCGGCTGCTGGGGCCCGCCGGCTGGTGGGTCCCGCCGGCTACCAACTCCTTGGCAACAGGAAGGCCCCACTGGCAAGGGTCTTGTCGATGGCTGGTTACTGTTGCCTCATCCTGATGATGGGGGCTTCATCGAGGTAAGCGGGGCTACAGTGCCGCCGTCCTGCGGGCGGTTACCGTGGCCTTACCGCGTCTTGTCTCCTTAATGGGGCGTATTTTTCGAGGGGGGAAGCGGGCCGGCTGCGGGGAGCCGGCCCCGTCTCGGGCCGACTGGGGGAGGCCAGGCCGCCTTCGGGTGTCTCTCTGCCCGAAGGGACCCACCGCCCGTGGGCCGTACTGGTAGCCCGTCGTGGATGACTTCAGGGTCAACATGGCGATAGTGCCGCGCCGGACGGGTCATGGCCACTCCGCACGGTGCACTGTGCCAGGCGTGCTCCAGGATTCGGGGGTGGCAGGCTTTACTGTAGCCACGCCCCGTCTCATCGCCGTTAGGTGGGCGCAAACTTTGTGGGTACGGTCTTGACCGCTTTATGGGGAGCCGGCTTCTTGGAGTCGGCCTCCTCATGGCCGGCTTCTTGGAGTCGGCCTTCTCATGAGGGCGAAAGTTGGACCGCCTTCCGAAAGCCGGCCTGGGTTGCAGCCAGCTAGGGGAAGGCGGCCCCATGTCTTAGATTCTTGAGAGCCGGGCGGGCTCGTAATTTTTTCAGAAGGGCCAGGGGAAGCCGGCTAGGCTACCCATGGCTATTTACTCCGACACTCTCCAAGGTCAACGAAGGCGTCTCAACCTAGAGAGATCAGAGAATCAGTGTCCTTCGCAACCTCTTCAACCGCTTCAAGCGAAATGACAATGAGAATGTCCAACTCATGTTTGATCGACTCACTGACATCACAAATGAGCTTCAAGCCCTCAGCGCTACTGAGATCACCAAGCATAAAGTCGTCAAGACACTACTGAGATCACTTGACAGTTCGTTTGACACCCTAGCCCTGATGATTCAAGAACGTCCTGATTTCAAGACACTCGATCCGTCTGACATACTTGAGAGGCTCAACACACATGAGTTTCAGCTTTCTGAGAAAAGAGATATCTACGGTCCAAACTATGGCGAACTCGTGCCTTGAAGGCAAAAGATGTCTCCTCATCTGAAGAAGAATCTGACAGCACTTCTGATGATCCTGAAGACATTGGAAAGGAACTTGCTATGCTTGTGAAGAAGTTTGAAAAATTCACCAAGAAGAAAGGTTTCAGAAAGTCTTCAAGATCAAGCTCAAGGAATGATGAAGTTTCTGCTCATGACTACAAGAAGAAAACATGTCACAAGTGCAAGAAACCTGGCCACTTCATCTTTGAGTGTCCGCAGTGGGACAATGAGAAAAAAAGAAGAAGAAGAGCAAGGAATATGACTCTAACGACAAGAAGAAGAAGAAATACTCAAAGTCTTCTTCCAAGTCTTCCTCAAAGTCTTCATCACAAAAGAAGAGCTCATCTGGCAAGGCACGTGCTTTTGTTCGCAAGGAAATGGATTCAGAGGAGGAGTCCGCTTCTAAGGAGGCGGAGGTGGAGTCTGAGGAGGAGTCCGATTCTGGTGTTGCAAGTCTGGCTACAACATACGTTGCCAAGTCCATCTTCAACACTGAAGACAATGACTTCATCACCGACACCGATGCAAATGACAAGGACTACTCCGCTCCTACCTACTGCTTCATGGCACGTGGTGCCAAGGTAAACACACGCACTACTCACTATCAAACATCTAGTGAAGATGACTCTGATTGTGGTTCAAAACCCAGCTACAAAACACTTGCTAAAATTGCAACTGAACAACAGAAAGCTATGGAACATATTCAAAAACTGTTAGACAAAAGCGATGATCTGTTAGACGCTGAAATGACTCGATCTGAGTCCTTAATTGAAGACATAAAAAATCTTCACGTTAAGTATGAGGAACTTGAAAGTCGTCATGAAACGCTCTCAACAACTCATGAAAAGCTTTCCAATGATTATCTTCAAAGGAAGCAAGATCTTGAGAAATTGAGAGCGGCTCATGAAGATCTTCAAAAGGAAAACAAGTCACTTCGCGCCGAACAGATCAGTTCCGCTCAGGAAGGATTTGAACCACCAATTCTTAAATGCATTGAGCGTGATAATGCTACTTCTATTGCTGAATGTTCTACTGCTGCTACTGTTGCAATATCTTCAACTGTTGATGTGAGAACTAACCCCTCTGCCGAGGATACCTCTGCTATTGCTGATGAGAATGCTAGGTTGAAGATATTGCTTGAAACAGGGATGTACAAAAGTCTTAAAGGGCATCAGACACTATGTGATGTCCTCAAAAGGCAGATCCTAAACCGAAACCCAAGGAAAGAGGGTGTTGGGTTCATAAGGGAAATGAATGCTGATGGCTCTTACTGGAAACCTGAGCAGTACCCCAAAACCACATGGGTTGCTGCAAAGGAACCTTCAGCAGATCCATCCAATCTATCTGGCTTCACTTGTGCTAACCCCATTGTCATTGATGAATCCTTTGATGCAAACTATAAACTGTTTAAGAATCAGAATGGTGAAGTGTTTGACAGGTATATTGGTACTAACTGCAGGAATGGGCCGCCTATGAAGAAGATCTGGGTGCCGAAAAAGTGTTTGGAAAATCTTCCTGTGAATGTCATCATGACATCACAGGTGAAGAAGACAAACCCCAGACCACATGCTTCATATGGTCCAAAGGCTTCATACAGATAGAGGACTCACCTGAGTCACACTAACGCAAATGTTTTGGAGGGAAACCATACTCAGGCCTATGAATATGAGCGTGGTTCATCAAACCGCCATGTTCATAAGACCAAGAACTATTCTGCTTATTCTTATGAGTACTATTGTCCGCCTGCAAGACTTTTTGCTAGGGCTCCAAAGCCAAAGTTCTCAGACGCTGCACTTAGACTTATTACTTCTAAGCCACCCTTGAAGATGTGGGTGGCTAAGAAAGCTTAACTCTCTTTTGCAGGGAAGGGTCTCCAGCAGAAAACCAAAATCGTCTGACGCTATTGCTGGGGACCTTAAACATCTTGTAGGGCGCAAGATCAAATGCCCGAATGGTCTTATTATGTACTTCGTTCCTGAATCGCTTGCTACTCTCCCTATCAGTCCTAATCTGGATCTAAGCTTTCATAACCCACTGGTTCGTCAAATGTTTTTGCTTCACAATTCTCTTCGTGAAGCCTATCCCCCTAACTGCACTGTAGGGTACGACACCAGCGTCTTCAGAATGGATTATTGATAGTGGGTGTACCAATCACATGACTGGCAAAAGAAGCCTTCTTATGGACTCAACCTTACGTCCATCCGACAAGAGTCACATCACATTTGCTGACACTAGTAAAAGTAAGGTATTGGGTCTAGGTAGAGTTGCAATCTCAAAGGATCAACACATGGATAAAGTCATGCTTGTTGAATCCCTTGGCTTCAACTTAATGTTTGTCTCAATGCTTTGCGATTTGAACCTGATCGTAATGTTTGGAAAATATCGCTGCCTTGTTCTAATGGAATCTAACAAGTCTTTAGTGTTTGAAGGGTATCGGAAAGATGATTTGTACGTGGTAGATTTCTCAGCAGGACCACAGCTTGCCGTATGTCTTCTAGCAAAAGCTTCAGAATGCTGGCTCTGGCATCGGAGGCTAGGGCATGCTGGCATGAGGAACCTCCACACCCTTGCAAAGAAGAAGCATGTCATAGGCATCAAGGGTGTCAAGTTCAAGAAAGATCACTTATGCGGTGCCTGTGAAGCAGGAAAGATGATGAGGGCTAAACATCCCTCGAAGACAATCATGACAACAACGCGACCCTTCGAACTGCTCCACATGGATCTTTTCGGTCCCACTCATTACTCAACTCTTACTACTACTGCTTATCTCTATGGCTTTGTCATTGTTGATGATTATTCTAGATATACTTGGGTGCACATAATCCTCTACAAGACTGAAGTGCAGGATGTCTTAAGACACTTCGCCAATCGAGCAATGAACAACTATGGCACCAAGATAAAGCACATCGGAAGTGACAATGGCACTGAATTCAAGAACACTGGCCTTGATACATATCTTGATACTTTGGGCATCACACATGAATTCTCAGCCCCGTACACCCCACAGCAGAATGGCGTCGTCGAACGCAAGAACAGAACACTCATTGAGATGGCCCGAACGATGCTAGATGAATACAAGACTCCAAGAAAATTCTGGCCTGAAGCTATTGATACTGCATGCCATACAATCAATCGTGTTTATCTTCACAAGCTTCTGAACAAGACATCTTATGATCTCCTTACTGGCAAGAAGCCAAATGTCAGTTACTTCAGAGTATTTGGAGCCAGGTGCTGGATCAAGGATCCACATCACACTTCAAAATTTGCACCAAAAGCACATGAGGGTTTTATGCTTGGATATGGAAAGCATTCGCACTCCTACAGAGTCTTCAATCTCTTTCATTATAAAGTGGTTGAAACAGTGGATGTGCGGTTCGATGAGACTAACGGTTCACAAAGAGAGCACCTGCCAAATGTGCTAGATGAAGTTCCATCCAGTGAATCAATCAAACTAATGGGAACTGGAGAAATCATACCCTCTGAAGCTCAACCTGAAGAGGAACTTATTATATCCGCACCTGATCAACCTGAAGACAATCCTTCTAACAATGACAATGATCAGCAAGAGCAAAATCTTCGCCCTGTACATCCTCGTGTTGCCAATGAAGTGCAGATTGAGAGAATAATTGATAACATCAATGCACCCGGTCCGCTCACTCGTTCAAGGGCTACTCAGCTAGCAAATTTCTGTGGGCACTTCACATTCGTCTCAATAACAGAACCCAAGAAAGTTGAAGAAGCCTTCATGGAACCTGAATGGATTCAAGCCATGCAAGAAGAGCTTCAACAGTTTGAGCTGAATAATGTATGGGAACTGGTTAAGCGTCCTGATCCTCGGAAGCACAATATAATAGGCACCAAATGGATATACTGCAACAAGCAAGATGAGCATGGTCAAGTTGTTAGAAACAAAGCTCGTCTCGTTGCTCAAGGATATACTCAAGTGGAAGGCATTGACTTCAATGAATCATTTGCTCCTGTGGCTCGACTTGAAGCCATATGCATACTGCTGGCCTATGCAAATCATCATAACATACTTCTATATCAAATGGATGTGAAGAGCGCTTTTCTCAATGGCAAGATTGAAGAAGAAGTGTATGTTGCACAACCGCCTGGCTTTGAAGATCCAAAACATCCTGACATGGTATACAAGCTCAACAAGGCACTGTATGGCCTCAAACAAGCCCCTCGGGCTTGGTATGACACACTCAAATACTTTCTGAAGAGCAAAGGCTTCATACCTGGCTCCCTCAACCCCACTCTCTTCACAAAGACATATGATGGTGAACTGTTTGTGTGCCAAATATATGTGGATGACATTATCTTCGGCTGCACCAATCAGAAGTACAGTGAAGAGTTTGGATATATGATGCAAGAGCAATATCGGATGTCCATGATGGGAGAGCTGAAATTCTTCCTCGGTCTTCAAATACGATAGCAACGCAACGGCATCTTCATATCTCAAGAGAAGTATCTCAAAGATTGCCTGAAGAAGTTCGGTATGCAAGACTGCAAAGGCTTCACGACGCCAATGCCAGCCAAACTGTAACGCCCCGAGACCGATGTGCTAGGTGTCGTCCAGTTATTCGCTGGTGTGCCTTGTCATTGCTTGCGTGTCATGCATTGCATATCATGTCATCATGTGCATTTGATTTGCATACATGTTCGTCTCATGCATCCGAGCCTTTTCCCCGTTGTGCGTTTTGCATTCCGGCGCTCCGTTCTCCTCCGGTGGTCATTTCTACCTTCTTTCGTGTGTGGGGATTAAACATTTCCGGATTGGACCGAGACTTGTCATGCGGCCTTGGTTCACTACCGGTAGACCGCCTGTCAAGTTTCGTTCCATTTGGACTTCGTTTGATGCTCCAAGAGTTAACCGAGGGACCGAAAAGGCCTCGTGTGTGTTGCAGCCCAACACCCCTCCAAAGTGGCCCAAAACCCACCAAAACCTCCTCCATCATCTCGGTCGTTCGATCACGATCGCGTGGCCGAAAAGCGCACCTCATTTGGACTCTCCTAGCTCCCTCTACCTATATATATGTGACCCCCTCCGAAATTCGCGCAGATGAAACCCTAAAACTCCTCCGCGCGCCGCCGGACATGTCCGGCCATGCCCTCCACCTCACCCGGACCAATCCAGAGCTGCCATGTCGCCCCACCACCGCTCCTCAGCCACTCGCGGAGCGCCACCTGGCCTCCCGCTCCTCCCCGCCGCCGCGGCCCGCGGAGCCCGTTGGGGGCCCACGCGGGCCCAGATCCGCGCCGCCGAGCCCGCGCGCCTCCGCCGCCACTCACTGTTCCCCGCCGCCCGC
>NC_041386.1:261443239-261445654 GCF_002162155.2 Triticum dicoccoides | reverse complement strand
CTCGCCGGGCCACGACGCGCGGCGTCTCCGTCGCCTCGCCGGCACGGGCTCGCCGGAGGCCGCGCGCCGCCGCCCGCATCTGGCAGCCGGCCATCGGTTCCTTCCGGCGCCGCCTCTCGCCGGAGGTTGGCTGGATCTGCCGAGGCAGGGCTGGATCTGCCCGGCCCCGAGCTTCCCGACCACCCTCCGGTGCCGCCCCGCCGCCCCACCGCCAGTGAAGCCGCCGGCATCGTCGTTGACCTCGAAACCCTAGATCTGGAGGTGGTATTTTTCATCTAAGTCCCCGAAATTCCTAGATCCATATGCCCATGTTCATCGCGTCGTAACTTTGCATCTGTAGCTCCAATTTCTGCATATAGCATATCAAAATGTTCGCCTCAGAGAGTACATCATTTCATCTCATTGCATCATTTTCATTTGAGTTCATCTTGATGTCCGAAATGCTGTTAGAAGAGTGCTACTTTAGTTAATTGTCAGATCTGCTGCTCCATTTAGATATTTGTCATTTTTGCCATGACTATTGTGTGCATGATATGCCCATGAGCTCTACATATGTTTTGTTCAGGGTTTTGCCATCTTTCCAGAGGTGCACCCATGTATTTTTGTGATGTGTGTGGTGACTAGCACAAGCTTGCAAAGTGAGGCACTTGGTAATGCCGATTTCAGGGACTTAGCATTTCCACTAAGTCCTTGAGCTGTTTATCTCATATGGCCATATGTTCATGTTGTTTCCTAGTGATCCGTGCCTCTTTTGAGGATGATCAGTAAGGATGTTGTGTTAATCTTGTAGTGCTTTATCCATCCCTATCTTCGTTTGCAATTATGGAGCACCCTAGATTGAGTCAATCGAGCTCTACTTTTGCTATTTCGTGAATCTGGGCAGATTGTCTACTTGTTAGCGATTTTGTCGAGGATGTTGTAGTTGATCCGTGCATGCCATGTTATTGTTCTTGCCATGTCTAGCTTGTGTAATGTGTATTCTCGTTGGGTGTATGCTTAGATTGTCATGCCTTGCTCTGTAGTGAGTGCATCGAGCTCGTTAACATGCCTACTTGATATCTGTTTTCAGCATGCTCCAGTTTTCACTAAGTCCGAGAACTGATTATGTTTTTGCCATGTTCACATGCTTGCAATTGTATTTTCTGATCCCTTTGGCTCAAGGTCACTAAGGGACTTTTGTTAAGCTCTTTGAGTAGCTCCATGCCATGCTTTACTTTGCCATGTTCAGGTCCTGTAGCATATAGTTTTCATGCTCCGAAGTGTGCTATCTGATCTGAAATTCCAGACAAGTGTTAATTTCACTAAGTTTGAGATCTGTTTACCATATGCATTTTTGCCATGCTTGTTTGAACCTGTTAATGGATGAATTGGCCGTAACTCAGTGCTAGACTTTTGTTAAGCTTCATGAATGGATTCCTGCCATGTATTTTGATGCCATGTTTAGTTGCTGTAGCATGTTCATCTCATTGCATTTAGATGGCTACTTGCTGTAAATCGCAGAACGTGGTCATATTTGAATCGCTTGCCTTTTTCCAAACCGTAACTCCGATTCCGATGACCTTTATATCGTTTTCAAGCGATTTCATCTCACCTTTCCAGTGGCACACTTGGATTTCCAAGTTGAGGCCAGGTTCATGCATTCCTTGTCAAATCATGCATATGCATCGCATACCGCATCTCGCATATCATACCATGTTCATGTGTGGTTTGTTTACTATGTTGTTTGCTTCTTTCCGGTGTTGCTTCTTCGGGTTGGTTCCGATAACGTCGCGTTTGTGAGGACTCGTTCGCCTATGCCCGTTTGTCTTCTTCATGGACTTGTTCTTCTTCCTTGCGGGATTTCAGGCAAGATGACCATACCCTCGAAATCACTTCTATCTTTGCTTGCTAGATGCTCGCTCTTTTGCTATGCCTATGCTGCGATACCTACCACTTGCTTATCATGCCTCCCATATTGTTGAACCAAGCCTCTAACACACCTTGTCCTAGCAAACCGTTGATTGGCTATGTTACCGCTTTGCTCAGCCCCTCTTATAGCGTTGTTAGTTGCAGGTGAAGATTGAAGTTTTGTTCCTTGTTGGAACATGGAGATCGTTCCTTTTTGGAACATGTTTACTTGTTGGGATATCACTATATATCTTATTTAATTAATGCATCTATATACTTGGTAAAGGGTGGAAGGCTCGACCTTATGCCTGGTGTTTTGTTCCACTCTTGCCGCCCTAGTTTCCGTCATATCGGTGTTATGTTCCCGGTTTTTGTGTTCCTTACGCGGTTGGGTGTAAATGGGAACCCCTTGATAGTTCGCCTTGATTAAAGCTTTTCCAGCAATGCCCAACATTGGTTTTACCATTCGCCGCCTAGCCTTTTTCTTTCCCCTTGGGGGTCGCGCGCCCAAGGGTCATCATTATTTTA
>NC_041386.1:261424817-261442887 GCF_002162155.2 Triticum dicoccoides | reverse complement strand
CAACCGAGCGATGTCCGGGGCTACCAGGGGCAACTCTGGGCTGGCCTACCCGACGTCTGGCTCATCTGAGTGTTCCCTGAGAAAAAGATACGTGCAGCTCCTATCAGGATTTGTCGGCACATTCGGGCGGTGTTGCTGGTTTAGTTTTACCCTGTCGAAATGTCTTGTAGAACCGGGATACCGAGTCTGATCGGAATGTCTCGGGAGGAGGTCTATTCCTTTGTTGACCGTGAGAGCTTGTGATGGGCTAAGTTGGGACACCCCTGCAGGGATTTGAACTATCGAAAGCCGTGCCCGCGGTTATGGGCAAATGGGAATTTGTTAATGTCCGGTTGTAGATAACTTGAACCTTAACTTAATTAAAATGAGTCAACTGCGTGTGTAACCGGGATGGTCTCTTTCCGGCGGAGTCCGGGAAGCGAACACGGTGTTGGAGTTATGTTTGACGTAGGTTGTTTAGGATCACTTCTTGATCATAATTTTATCGACCGTGCTTTGCCTTCTCTTCTCGCTCTCATTTGCGTATGTTAGCCACCATATATGCTAGTCGCTTGCTGCAGCTCCACCTCATACCTTTTACCTTACCCATAAGCTTAAATAGTCTTGATCGCGAGGGTGCGAGATTGCTGAGTCCCTGTGGCTCACAGATACTTCCAAAACCAGCTTGCAGGTGCCGTTGAACCGTGCAGGTGACGCAACCAAGCTTAGGAGGAGCTCGATGAAGATCTTGTCCTTTGTGTTGTCCCGTTTCCAGTTGGTCAGTAGTGGAGCCTAGTTGGGGTCGATCGGGGACCTTGTCGCATTTGGGGTTCTTCTTTTATTTTGGTTCCGTAGTCGGACCTTGATTGTATTTGGATGATGTAATGATTTATTCATGTAATTTTGTGAAGTGGCGATTGTAAGCCAACTATGTAACTTCTTCCCCTATTTTATTACATGGGTTGTGTGAAGATTACCTCACTTGCGACATTGCTTTCAATGCGGTTATGCCTCTAAGTCGTGCTTCAACATGTGGGAGATATAGCCGCATCGAGGGCGTTACAAGTTGGTATCAGAGCCTTCCCCGACCTTAGGAGCCCCCACTGCTTGATCGAATTAGCTGACGCTGTTGAGTCTAGAAAAATGTTTTGAGTCATTTAGGAATTATATATCGGAGATTTTAGGAATTCTTTTTACTTCCCAGTCTCCTCATCGCTCTGGTAAGGCATCCTGACGTAGTGTTTTGACTCTTCTCTTCTCAAATTTCACTAAAAAAAAATTAGGATCACGCGGGTATCTTGGAATTGTTCCGATGGTTTTATGACGAGAACATTGTCTTGGTGCCTCTTGTCAGGGGTTTTGTGGAAGTGTCCCGAGGAGTTGAGCTCTGAGGTGTTGTCGTCATAATTTTATCGTTCCAGTTCTGGAATACCTGAGTTTAGTACGCCAACATCGAAAATCTCTTTTATGCAGTTCGTTGGTGAGATAACCTCGACGCCACCCAGTACTGGGCGGGAGTTCGGGAGTATCGCCATAACTTGTATAACAGATGCTTTTTGAAGGTTGAGGTAGACGATTTCCAAAGGTTTCTTGGTTATGTGTTGAAGGATGGATACAGCTGGATGTAGGATTTGCTAGATTTGGGTGAGATATTATGCTTCCCCTGTATCCCCAACACCTGATTGCATAACCGGAAAGGTTCGGGAGTTTCATAGGTGGGAATCAAGTAGCTCTTAGGATATCTTTCCGACAGATGTATGATATGAAATTGGGGTTCGACGTCTAGTGGTCCGCCTATTCATGGTCGGTTTTACAGTGGTCTCATTGTGTCTTAAAGAGTCCTTGGCTATGCCGACTTGGGGATGCTTCGTATGTCATGTGCACTGCCTTGTACATGATGGTGATGTACGATCGAGCCCGTGTAGGCCCCACCACAAAAACTTCGGACGAAATCTCTATCATATCTTTGTTCTGGCTTATTCTGCAAGCCCATCCTTTGTTTTGTTTCGAGTTGTGGTATTCGAGTTGCTTCGAAGTCAAATGTTGATTCCATATCTTTTCCTAAGCGGTGTTCTCATACTTCGATGTGAAGACTAATCCTTCTTGATAATCGAGATTGTCTTGTCAATCCTTTTCAACCGGTGTGTCTCTCTTCAAGTGGGTCAAATCTTGTCAATTTTCGCAAGATCAAATATCAGTCCTTCTCAACGTTGTTTGTTTCATCTGCCCTCAAGTTGCCTTTGTTTTTTTCCCACCCACCCACCCCTTTTTCTTCAAGGATTCAGATTTCTTAATCACTATCGATTTATTGATGGAAGTCCGTCCGTTCTATTTCCTTCATGTTCTTATCCAGTGATTCTCATGAAGATACTAACGGAGCTTCTAGTTCATCATTCTTCGTTTCTTTTATCTTCTCCGGTGGTTTCAAGTCAAGCTTTGTTGATCTTACCCTTTCCTCATTCCAATGCCTTCTCATACCGGTGCACCTCATAATAATTCACTTCTCACTATTCTTTTGTTTCAGCGTGCTCAAGCTTTCTCAAAAGGCTCGTCTTGTCATCCAAGATCCGTTCAACCTAGTTCGAGGTTGTTATCTTATTCAAGTCATTTAATTCAACTAGTGCAATATCTCTTTTCAAGTAATCGCTCAACGGTGTTTCTTTTGAGTGGGCCCTAACCCACAGGTCTTTTCCCAGGATCTTACCTGACTCTTCTTATTTTCCCGGAGATATCCTCAAATTTCTTGTCAAAGTTTGACGTAAGAATGATTTATCATCAGTCAAATGTCTTCTCCAAGATCTTCCAAATTATTTTCATCGTTGGCTCAACCTCTTCGTTTTGATTCTTCCGGAGTGTCTAAATAATTCTTGGTGGTGTTTCTCGTCGTCATTCTCAACATTTAAGGACCAAGGAATAATTTTCTCTTCAATCATATCTGTTCTCATGAAGATTCGTGATTCTATCTTGTTGCCTTCCTCTCATAATTGATTTCGATTGTGAGAATTCTTTTCACCTATCCGGAGTAATTCAAGAGTCTTCTCAGTTTGTTTTTCTGGAGCCCATCATCTAAGATTTATTAATTCTAGATTTCAGCTCTCACCCTCCTAATTTTACCGGTGTTTCGCTCAAGTGATCTTTAATCGGCTCATGATCTCTTCGTTCTCTTTTATGTAAATTCCCCTCAAGTATCTTCATTTGTTCTCTAATTCTTCCCGGTGCTTCTTTATTTTTCTTCTTCGTTCCTTTTCAATTCTTAAGGTGCATTCAAGATTCTTCTTACCTTGTTATTATATCAATTCATTTGTTGTTTTCAATCCTACCGGTGGATTCGTCGAAGACGTTCTCAAGTTTATGTTATATCTCTCTTAATCCTTGATACGAGAATAAGTAGTATGCCAAATCCATTGATTGTCATCAATTTAATTGGTGAAGGATAAGCATAATGTAATTCTTATTCTTGTTTCATCCAAGTGGTTAATTCCTTATTCCGGAGGTGCATCATATCACATTCGGGGTTCGAGATGCTTTATCTTTTCTTTTCCCGGAGTTCCAAGTTCTCTCAATTATTTCATCGGGAGATCCATTTAAATCATTGCAAGGCTTCAACCTTATTCTTTTCATCTCCATTTCGATTGATCATTTCCTTTATTTCCGGAGTTCTCATGAAAGCTCTACATGATGGTTCATCAAGGATTTATATTCCTTCTCGAAGTGTTCATCGAGATTCTTTTCTAAGAAACTCAAGTTTTCTTCATATTGTAATCCGGAGTGCATTTCTGTCTACCGTATCATTGGAGGTGGTATTATGTCATTCTTGATAATTTGAGTTCATGTTTTAATGATTCACATGCTGTCAAGATTGGGATATTTTAAATCCATCAATCTCGTCATTGGAGCTATCTTGGGTTATATTTCACCTAAAGCCTTCCCTAAGGATTGTTGCTATCTATGGTGTTTATAAATGACCCAAGTTATTCATCTATCCTCCCGGTGAATTAAGCTTCTCATCTCCTTGTTGTTATCAATCTAATATATCGTTTCTGTTAGTGGCAGAATTTCACCTCATAGTTTTGAGATGTTCTCCATTAGCCCACTACAGCCTTGTTCTTTTCGTTGTTGGTTTTCAAACAACTCCGTTCGACCCTTCTCCTAAGGATGCCTTCTCAAGCTCTTTTGGTAGAAGTTGGCATTTTCTCCTCATTTCTCCTATTTCAATTATCTATCTTCTATTCTTTTGTTCCGGAGCCATTGTGATGTTGCTCTTTTCTCTCATCATCTTGGATCATGTTCTTTTCATGATTATCCATTTAACCAGAGTGTTTTGTCCTTTTTGCTCAAGTTCTTTTCACCGTATCAAGTCTTGCATAACTTCTTAACCGGAGTGCTTTCAATATATATCTTGCCCTTCAACCTCAAGGTTTTTCGCAATGTTCTTTGTCCCTCCTTGCTAACGGAGTGTTTTCGACTTTGTTCACCTTCGTTGTATTCTTTTCTTGATTTTTTTTCAACCTCTCAAGGCTATTTTGGTTTCACTCGTTTGTCAAAGAAGCAACTTAGTTTTACCTCTCCTCTTTTCTCTTCCGTTGTTCCTCCGGTGCCATTCTAGATCTCGGGACGAGATCCTCTCGTAGTGGTGGAGTGTTGTAACGCCCAGAGACCGATGTGCCAGGTGTCGTCCAGTTATTCGCTGTTGTGCCTTGTCATTGCTTGCGTGTCATGCATTGCATATCATGTCATCATGTGCATTTCATTTGCATACATGTTCTCTCATGCATCCGAGCCTTTTCCCCGTTGTCCGTTTTGCATTCCGGCGCTCCGTTCTCCTCTGGTGGTCATTTCTACCTTCTTTCGTGTGTGGGGATTAAACATTTCCGGATTGGACTGGGACTTGTCATGCGGCCTTGGTTCACTACCGGTAGACCGCCTGTCAAGTTTCGTTCCATTTGGACTTCGTTTGATGCTCCAACGGTTAACTGAGGGACCGAAAAGGCCTCGTGTGTGTTGCAGCCCAACACCCCTCCAAAGTGGCCCAAAACCCACCAAAACCTCCTCCATCATCTCGGTCGTTCGATCACGATCGCGTGGCCGAAAACCGCATCTCATTTGGACTTTCCTAGCTCCCTCTACATATATATATGTGATCCCCTCCGAAATTCACGCAGATGAAACCCTAAAATTCCTCCACGCGCCGCCGCACATTTCGTCCCGCGCCGCCGGACATGTCCGGCCACGCCCTCCACCTCACCCGGACCAATCCGGAGCTGCCACGTCGCCCCGCCGCTGCTCCTCAGCCACTCGCGGAGCGCCACCTGACCTCCCGCTCCTCCCCGCCGCCGCGGCCCGCGGAGCCCGTTGCGGGCCCGCGCGGGCCCAGATCCGCGCCGCCGAGCCCGCGCGCTTCCGCCGCCACTCACCGTTCCCCGCCGCCTGCGCCACCGCGCGCCTCGCCGGGCCACGACGTGCGGCGTCTCCGCCGCCTCGCCGGCACGGGCTCGCTGGAGGCCGCGCGCCACCGCCCGCATCTGGCAGCCGGCCATCGGTTCCTCCCCGCGCCGCCTCTCGCCCGAGGTCGGCCGGATCTGCCGAGGCAGGGCTGGATCTGCCCGGCCCCGCGCTTCCCGACCACCCTCCGGTGCCGCCCCGCCGCCCCACCGCCGGTGAAGCCGCCGGCATCGTCGTTGACCTCGAAACCCTAGATCTGGATGTGGTATTTTTCGTCTAAGTCTCCGACATTCCTAGATACATATGCCCATGTTCATCGCATCATAACTTTGCATCCGTAGCTCCGATTTCTGCATATAGCATATCAAAATGTTCGCCTCAGAGAGTGCATCATTTCATCTCATTGCATCATTTTCATTTGAGTTCATCTTGATGTCCTAAATGCTGTTAGAAGAGTGCTACTTGAGTTAATTGTCAGATCTGCCGCTCCATTTAGATATTTGTCATTTTTGCCATGATTATTGTGTGCATGATATGCCCATGAGCTCTACATATGTTTTGTTCAGGGTTTTGCCATCTTTCCAGAGGTGCAACCCATGTATTTTTGTGATGTGTGTGGTGACTAGCACAAGCTTGCAAAGTGAGGCACTTGTTAATGCTGATTTCAGGGACTTAGCATTTCCACTAAGTCCTTGAGCTGTTTATCTCATATGGCCATATGTTCATGTTGTTTCCTAGTGATCTGTGCCTCTTTTGAGGATGATCAATAAGGATGTTGTGTTAATCTTGTAGTGCTCTATCCATCCCTGTCTTTGTTTGCAATTATGGAGCACCCTAACTTGAGTCAATCGAGCTCTACTTTTGTTATTTCGTGAATCTGGGCAGATTGTCTACTTGTTAGCGATTTTGCCGAGGATGTTGTAGTTGATCCGTGCATGCCATGTTATTGTTCTTGCCATGTCTAGCTTGTGTAATGTGTATTCTCGTTGGGTGTATGCTTAGATTGTCATGCCTTGCTCTGTAGTGAGTGCATCGAGCTTGTTAACATGCCTACTTGATATCTGTTTTCAGCATGCTCCAGTTTTCACTAAGTCTGAGAACTGATTATGTTTTTGCCATGTTCACATGCTTGCAATTGTATTTTCTGACCCCTTTTGGCTCAAGGTCACTAAGGTACTTTTGTTAAGCTCTTTGAGTAGCTCCATGCCATGCTTTTCTTTGACATGTTCAGGTCCTGTAGCATATAGTTTTCATGCTCCGAAGTGTGCTATCTGATCTGAAATTCCAGACAAGTGTTAATTTCACTAAGTCTGAGATCTGTTTACCATATGCATTTTTGAACCTGTTAATGGATGAATTGGCCGTAGCTCAGTGCTAGACTTTTGTTAAGCTTCATGTTTAGATGGCTACTTGCTGTAGCATGTTCATCTCATTGCATTTAGATGGCTACTTGCTGTAAATCGCAGAACGTGGTCATATTTGAATCGCTTGCCTTCTTCCAAACCGTAACTCCGATTCCGGTGATCTCTATATCGTTTTCAAGCGATTTCATCTCACCTTTCTAGTGGCATGCTTGGATTTCCATGTTGAGGCCAGGTTCATGCATTCCTTATCAAATCATGCATATGCATCGCATACCGCATCTCGCATATCATACCATGTTCATGTGTGGTTTGTTTACTATGTTGTTTGCTTCTTTACGGTGTTGCTTCTTTGGGTTGGTTCCGATAACGTGGCGTTTGTGAGGACTCGTTCGCCTACGCCTGTTTGTCTTCTTCATGGACTCGTTCTTCTTCCTTGCGTGATTTCAGGCAAGATGACCATACCCTCGAAATCACTTCTATCTTTGCTTGCTAGATGCTCGCTCTTTTGCTATGCCTATGCTGCGATACCTACCACTTGCTTATCATGCCTCCCATATTGTTGAACCAAGCCTCTAACCCACCTTGTCCTAGCAAACCTTTCATTGGCTATGTTACCGCTTTGCTCATCCCCTCTTATAGCGTTGTTAGTTGCAGGTGAAGATTGAAGTTTTGTTCCTTGTTGGAACATGGAGATCGTTCCTTTTTGGAACATGTTTACTTGTTGGGATATCACTATATATATTATTTAATTAATGCATCTATATACTTGGTAAAGGGTGGAAGGCTCGGCCTTATGCCTGGTGTTTTGTTCCACTCTTGCCGCCCTAGTTTCCGTCATATCGGTGTTATGTTCCCGGATTTTGCGTTCCTTACGCGGTTGGGTGATAATGGGAACCCCTTGATAGTTCGCCTTGATTAAAGCTTTTCCAGCAATGCCCAGCATTGGTTTTACCATTCGCCGCCTAGCCTTTTTTTCCCTTGGGGGTCGCGCGCCCAAGGGTCATCATTATTTTAACCGCCCCGGGCCAGTGCTCCTCTGAGTGTTGGTCCAACCGAGCAATGTCCGGGGCTACCAGGGGCAACTCTGGGCTGGCCTACCCGACGTCTGGCTCATCTGAGTGGGCCCTGAGAAAGAGATATGTGCAGCTCCTCTCGGGATTTGTCGGCACATTCGGGCGGTGTTGCTGGTTTAGTTTTACCCTGTCGAAATGTCTTGTAGAACCAAGATACCGAGTCTGATCGGAATGTCTCGGGAGGAGGTCTATTCCTTCATTGACCGTGAGAGCTTGTGATGGGCTAAGTTGGGACACCCCTGCAGGGATTTGAACTTTCGAAAGCCGTGCCCGCGGTTAGGGGCAGATGGGAATTTGTTAATGTCCGGTTGTAGATAACTTGAACCTTAACTTAATTAAAATGAGTCAACTGCGTGTGTAACCGTGATGGTCTCTTTCCGGCGGAGTCCAGGAAGCGAACACGGTGTTGGAGTTATGTTTGACGTAGGTTGTTTAGGATCACTTCTTGATCATACTTTTATCGACCGTGCTTTGCCTTCTCTTCTCGCTCTCATTTGCGTATGTTAGCCACCATATATGCTAGTCGCTTGCTGCAGCTCCACCTCATACCTTTTACCTTACCCATAAGCTTAAATAGTCTTGATCGCGAGGGTGCGAGATTGCTGAGTCCCTGTGGCTCACAGATACTTCCAAAACCAGCTTGCAGGTGCCGTTGAACCGTGCAGGTGACGCAACCAAGCTCAGGAGGAGCTCGATGAAGATCTTGTCCTTTGTGTTGTCCCGTTTCCAGTTGATCAGTAGTGGAGCCCAGTTGGGGTCGATCGGGGACCTTGTCGCATTTGGGGTTCTTCTTTTATTTTGGTTCCGTAGTCGGACCTTGATTGTATTTGGATGATGTGATGCTTTATTCATGTAATTGTGTGAAGTGGCGATTGTAAGCCAACTATGTAACTTCTTCCCCTATTTTATTACATAGGTTGTGTGAATATTACCTCACTTGCAACATTGCTTTCAATGCGGTTACGCCTCTAAGTCGTGCTTCGACACGTGGAAGATATAGCCGCATCGAGGGCGTTGCACAAACATCATCTGGGTCCCAACGACAATGGTAAAGAGTTCGAGCAAAAGGTATACCGCTCCATGATTGGTTCTTTACTTTATCTATGTACATCTAGGCCAGATATTATGCTTAGTGTTTGCATGTGTGCTCGATTCCAAGCGGCACCAAAGGAGTCGCATCACTTAGCTGTGAAGCGAATTCTTCGATATTTGGCTCACACCCCAACTCTAGGATTATGGTATCCAAAGAGCTCAGAGTTTGATCTGGTTGGATTCTCAGATGCTGATTATGCCGGTGACAAGGTTGATCGCAAGTCTACATCAGGCACATGTCATTTTGTGGGATGATCACTTGTATGTTGGTCTTCAAAGAAGCAGAACTATGTATCACTCTTCACTGCTGAATCTGAATACATTGCTGCTGGATCTTGCTGCGCTCAGCTTCTATGGATGAAGCAAACACTCAAGGACTATGGCATTCATCTGAAGCAAGTGCCACTCTACTGCGACAACGAAAGCGCCATCAAGATTGCCAACAACCCAGTTCAGCACTCGAAGACAAAGCACATTGAGATTCGTCATCACTTTCTCAGAGAACATGTTGTGAAGAAAGACATTGATATCATACACGTCAACACTGAAGAGAAATTGGCAGATATCTTCACCAAGCCCTTGGATGAGAAGAGATTTTGCAAGTTACGGTGTGAGCTAAATATCTTGGAATCCTCAAATGTCCTGTGATGAGGCACACATCCTAACACTTATGCATATTGATGACTTAGATGTGCAACACACGAAGTAAAGTATATCTTCAATCAATGAAGACATACATTCTAAGTGTGAATACATTAATGTGGAATTTGACTTTGGAGCGCCATGATAATTGTGCTTCGTGTCTGGGTCTAATACTTCCTATACGGTGGGTAACGCCACCACCAAAGATTTTGTTTGAAGTGTTTCACTCATGGCGTTACATTTGCTATGTCTTCACATTTGGTTTGGCTTCAATCTCAACATGTCTTCATGATTATCTTCGCTATGTCGATTATATATATATATATATATATATATATATATATATATATATATATATATATATATATATATATATATATATATATACTAGTGTTCTGTCCTCTACAACATTCACTTATAGCTATGTCTTCTTGTTGAATCTTTTGAACTAAGTGAATGTGATCGGACCCTAACCTCTCTATGCTTTATATCTCAAACTCTATCTCTCCAAAATCATATGCATTCTTTTGAAACTGTCAAATGACTTCTATGCGTCCTTGTCAGCAGAAGATACAGAGACAAACATTAAGTCCGTTTTCAATGCTCATTCCTTCACCTGAAACCCGGAGAAGTGGGAACGACCACCCGACAATCCAGGCGTGCGTGGGACGTGGAACAACCCCCGATATGCTGCATGATGGCCACGTGTTCCTCAAATGTGAATCGCCAGGGGCACCTGTGTAATAACACTGAGCCACCCCTGTCCCTATAAATATACGCCTCACCACAGTCATTATCTCTTCTTCCACTCTCGCACGAACCCTAGCGCCACCGCTAGCCCTCGATGACACCGGCGACGAAGCGCTTAGCTTCCGCAACCTCTCTGACGCCGTCTTCACACCGACCGCGGACATCGTCTTCTCCGCCATCGCCGTAGGTGTCCTCCGTCGCCAAGTTAGGGCACGGACGATCGAACTGCTCGGCCTCCTCTTCCACTCCGTCTAGCAGTTCTTCGTGTGGTAAATAAAACTTCCTTTTTACGGCCCCTTTGATCCTATAGCTTCGTCACTTTCTACCACAAGCAGTTTCTATTCACACAAGTTGGATCTCTTTCATACTGCATCTCATAACATGCCTAGTATATTCACTTATGCTTCACAAAGTAGTTAGATTCCTCACTTGTACTGATCTCTGGATTCGTACAAATCTGGAACCCACTCCTTATCTATGAGTGAATGTCTTCGCACGATGAGGTCAATGTCTTCTAAACTGATTTATCTTCAAAATCTTCTGAGAATGCATATGACCTCTTCCCCTTCCCTCGCACCTTAATGCTGTCACAGGTACATGTCCGTGGGAGAATCCCTTGGTTCTCATAGTCTGCATTCATTTGCAGAATTCTTACATCATCATATAAATTCTCCCGAAGCCAGTTCCTGTTTGTCCAGCAAGCGAAAGCCTTTGAAGCCTTTGAACGTATTGAAGCCCTTCAGTTTAAAGTTCATGGCTTCAGAGAAATCTGCAAGGAAGGGAGGCAGACAGCGTCGTGGGGGAACATCAAGAGATTTGCCTGATGACCTCTCAGAGCTCTACAAGACAAATCCTGAAGAGGATTATAATCAGCGCAAGACCCGAATCCAGTGGATTCGAAGATATTGGGCAGAACAGTGGTACAAATACAGATTCGTGACCAAGGAATATGCTGAGAAGAGTGCTATCAAAAGTCCTTGGGGTGATATTCTCTTCCGAGGCCTTCCACCCAAGAACAAAGCTGAAGCTATTACTCAGGGTTTCTATCCGTGTATGGTCCGTGGACCTCAGCCTGAACATGCCGACCCATCATCATTGCTATGGTGTCATGACGATAATCTCTTCAAGCGCAACTTCCAGCACGCAAAGGCATCGGCCAAGGAAAACAAGAAGTCATTGGGACTAAACTTCAACCCTAGTCCTTCTGCTCCCCGGGCTGACGGCACACGCGATGCAGAACCCAATGTCATCGGTCCTTTCTACAACCTTGATGGCCTCATCACCCACATCTCAGTTCAAGGTGCAAAAGTGGATCATTCTGAGATGATGCTGACACTGATGAAGCCCCAGCTCCTACTCCAAAGCCGCAGAAGCCAAAGAAGGCTAAGGCTTCAAGATCAGCTGCTGCACCAAAAATCTCATGGGCGAAGCCACTGGCTACTGCACCTCCTGAAGACAGTGTGCAGTCTGAAGATTTGTCACGCATCTCCAAGCCCCAGAAGGTCAAGATGCCTCTGCCACACACCGGCCAAGAACTGACAGTTGCTGCTATTCTGCGCAACGATGCCATTGATCAGTCCAGTGATGAAGATCTTGCAGATGACGCTCTTGAGAAACTGATCAAGAGCAAAGAAGAAGCAAAAATCTTCAAAAATTTACCTCTCTTTGATGTGGCAATCATCCACGACTTCATCGATGAGTGGTTTGAAACGCCCAACCTCAGCTTTGAAGACCTGCAACTTCCCATTGGTCTCAGTGTCACCTTCCATGGCGCCATTGCTTCAGAGCTAGCTCTAGCTCAGCGCATTGTCGAACTGAAGCAGAAGATTGACTTTGAGAAAGCTCAGTTCAAGAAGCATATGGCCAAGCTCAGCGTGCAAGAGGTCAAGAACTTCAAGATCATGCTGCACGAGCTTAAAGAAGCCTTTCTCAAGAAGCGTGAAGAAGCTCAAGGTTCTCGTGAGCGCATGAAGAGCCTGGCTGACAAATGTGTGCAAGCCTACAAGAGGCTGAGAAGCGCAAGGCCCTTGGGCGTCCTGGCATTGACCCCAGGATGGCTGCAAAGAAGAAGAAGAAGAAGAAGAAGCCTGCTATGGCCAAACCCAACGCACCAAGGCAGGAAGCAGATCCCATTGTCTTCCCAACTAGCATGACTGGCTCAAAGCCAAAGGCCCGGTCAACCGCTTCAGAGCTGAAGAAGACGAGGACTGCTGAGGCTGAAGCCAGAAAGAGGAAACATCCTGAAGCCTCTGCTACTGCTCCCTCCAAGGAGAAGCGGAAGACCAAGAAGGAACGGGCTGCTCCCACAGAGCCCTTGATTGTTGAATCCATCTCCATGGTTCGCCCTGACGCTAAACCTCAAGAACGTCAACTAACTGTCCATGAGCCTGCTTTCACAGAGGCTCATGAGGTTGAAGACTTTCCAGCAGCTGATCCCATCGCAGCTGAAGACATTGGTCACCATGACCATGTTGAAGATGATGTAGTTCTTCCTCAGCTTGAGCACCAGCAGGTATCATCGCCTGTGCTAACGCACAGCAAACTCATCAGCATTGGTCGTCCTCTGACGCCAATTGCTCAGGATGCATCATGGGCTGATCGCCCACAAGCACAAGAGGAAGATGACTTTGAGGCCCAGCCAACTCCAACTCCACAGGCGTCGCCAGCGTTACGCAGGCTTCGCAAAGGACCAAGGCCTCCAGTCTCTGAGTCTGAAGCTAAAGTTGCTGAAGACATTCCGGCTGCATCAGCCGATGAAGAAGAAACCCTAGGTGCTGCTACACCCCCGTCTCACCAAGAAGCTGTTCTCGAGGAGAACGTGACTGTGACCGACCGTCCAGCTCATCAAGTGGAGGTTGAGAATCGTGAGGCTGCCACCACCAACACCAATGAAGCCACAAATGTTGTCATGCCTGAAACCAATGTGGAGCCTACACCAACAAAAGCACCAGAAGTCAGCGAAGCCACTGGTGCTACTGCTTCTGTTCCTGCGCCTGCTGCTGGTCCTCAGTTTGACTATCATGTTGAGCACATGCCTCAGGTACAGAAGCCAATCCCAAGATTGCCCAGGTTTCCAGGTCCTGCATCAGCACCTGGATCCTTCAATGTCAATGGCTTCAAAGCAGACAACACTTTCTTCAATAGCTCTAGGAACCCCTACTCAAGGGAAAGAATATCATCTGACCGGTTCTGGAGCTATCCGCAGTGAAGCTATTACTCCTGCATTCTATACAATCAAGGTCGCATCTTCCCACATAAGCGTCTTGACATCGAAGCAATAGCTGGTCTGCCCTGTTTGGAAGAAGCTCTGGATTGCTTCAAAGAGGTTGGATTGCTGCCGTTTGTCACCGACCAAGAGCACTGGAATGAAGAGTTGCTGCTTCAATTCTATGCCACACTTCACATCCGTGGATACAACAGAGATCCGAAGACTTGGGTCCTGGAGTGGATGACAGGAAATGTTCATCATGAAGCCAAAGCCTTTGATATCATTGAGGTCACTGGTCTGCCCACTCTTGGCGATCTCTACGAACATGGCTATCAGCTTCACAGTGAAGCTGTGGAGAGCATCTTTCAGAGGCCTGAACCTAACATGAGTCAGATGCTCAGTATGATGAAGCCATTGCCCCAAGATGTTGCATATCCCAAGGAGTTCTTCATTGAAGACCTTGAGTATCTGCCCAGGACTATTTATCACATCATAAGGCGAACTCTCTGGCCCATCAAATGACATTCTCCACATGCCAAGCTGGAAGGTGCAATGAAGACTTTGGTCTTCTATATTCTTCATGGCAAATGCTTCAATGCACATGACTTCTTCATCCGCCAACTTGCTGCATCAGGCTCTGATCTTTTTGGCTTGAAGTTCTACGCTCCATGGATAATGCGGCTGATTAAACTCCACTCCGCTATCTCATATCAGCCATCTGCTCGCAATCATCGGATCTTTCTGCCTGATGTGGATATGTTTGTTGAAGCCATTTATCCTGAGCCTGCCAAGGAACCTCTTAGTCTTCAGAATGAGGAGCATCAAAGTTTTTCTCAGAACATTGAAGGAGTTGAAGCAGTCACTCATGTTTATCCTTTGGCTGGCACTACACGTGCACCACATCCCGCCCTTACTGAAGCCATCAATAGCACAATTGCCCAACGACCCAAGAAGCGCACTCGTGTTCTCAATGACCGAGAGCTTCTGGTGGCTCTTCATCAGAAACAGGATAGGCATCATGACTGGCTGAAGCGGCAAATGCAAAGCCTCTTGGTGGATGTCAACCGCATTCGCAATCTTGCCACCAAGAATGCCTTTGTTGCACATGAAACCTCTCGACGCACATGGAAAGGGCTGACGCTAATGTGCTCTGAAGATGATCTTCAAGAGGATGGCTTCTCTGAACGCTTCAAGCTTGACTCCACACCTCCTCGAAGGGTAGTGCTGCGACTAACTCCATCTCTTGAAGACTCTGAGTTCTCTTCCTCTGCTGCAACTGTGAATTCCAGAGTGATCGAGGATGAAGACGATGCTACTTCACCGCCACCTCCTTCAGCACGCTTCGACACTGCTCCAAGTTCTTCTGCACCGCCGAACACCACCGACGACCCTGCTGCTTCACCTACTCTTCATGGGAGCGAGTAGATGCTCTATGTCTTCAAACCTTTTTGGTCCTTACTGACAAAAGGAGGAGAAGCATATGAGTTTGATAGTCTTCAAGCGGGTCCACATGGGCGGTTGCTTTATATTTTGCCTCGTGTTTACAACTCTCGTTTTGATACATTTGGTTCTTTGAGTTGTAACACTTAAACTCGATGGTCGTCTGCTACTTATTTGCCACTTTGTGATGCGATGATAAATTCCGCATGTGCGACGATAAATTCTGCACTTAGATCATTTTGGTAGACGTCCATTTTCCATTATGCATGTCATTATCTTCACATACCTTCTCATGCATAATGAATTGTCATCATAAGTTGAAGAGGATCTCCACGAGTACAACCTGCCATGTGCATTTGCATTCCAAAAGAAAATTACTTATATGCACATCTTCAGGGGGAGCCCTTGCAACTTATGAAGACAATTCCTTATCCTTTACAATTTCACATATTATATTCCCCATTGAAAACTTCAACTAGTTTGTCATCAATCACCAAAAAGGGGGAGATTGTAGGTGCATCTAGTGCCACCCCTAGTTGGTTTTGGAGTATTGATGACAAACCTAGTTGAGGGACTAATGTGTTTGTGAGAATTGCAGGATAACACAGGTAGAAGTCCCTCATTGATTCGGTTTTCCTACCAGAAATGACCCCTAAAAATGTATGAAGACATTCATGTCAAAGGTGGTTTATGAAGATATTCTCATTGAAGACTATAACAAGAGAAGACATCACATGAAGCCTATGGAGCTCGAAGACTTAGATCTTTCGTAGTTCTGTTTTTCCTTTGTTGAGTCATAGGAACCACCGTACTGTTAAGTGGGGTCCAAGAGAACCAGTCAGAATGACTGAAGTGATGCTTAACCAAAACCTATGTCTTTGAGTGAAGACTATGAGAGTGAATCTTGTCCAGAGTCGGACAAGTCAGCTTTGCTTGTAGCCCAAGTAAAGTTGTCGTGTGAGTTTGAAATCTAACCGTTGGAACACGTGTCAATTCCTTAGTGACCCAGGGTCATTTCGGACAAATTAGGTCGGGTTGCCTAGTGGCTATAAATAGCCCACCCCTACAACCATAAACGGTTGGCTGCTCAGAGTTAGAGTACGGCTTTTGTTGTTTGAGAGCAACCCACCTCGAAGCCTTTGAGAGAGATAATTCCTTGCGAGGATAAAGTCCTAACCACCCATAGCCAAAGAGTGTTAGGCATCACTTAAATCTTCTTGTCTGTGTGATCTGAAGACTTATTACACTTGAGGACTGTGAATCCTCCAGCCGGTTAGGCGTCGCGTTCTGAGCATCCAAGAGACATTGTGGATCGCCGGTGAACGAAGTCTGTGAAGGTTTGGGAGTCTACCTTGATGACTTACCAGAGTGATTGGGCGAGGTCTGTGTGACCTTAGCTCAAGGGGAATACGGTGAGGACTGGGTGTCCTGAGCTGCATGTTCAGGACTGGGTGTCCGGGACTGTGTGTCCTAAGGTTTAAATACCTAGCCGCCCTAACCAGACGTACAGTTATCACAGCAACTGGAACTGGTCCAACAAATCATTGTCTTCAACGAGTCACTGGTTTCATCCTTCCCTTCCCTTTACTTACTGTTGGTCCTTGTGAAGTCATTGTATGATTGCACTATCTTCTGTCTTCACTGAGTGACTGCGTGTTCTATTTGGCTTCATAATATCTTCCTACCTGATCCTTACTACGTTGCTGCTATTAGTCATTGTGCTTTCGCTTCATTGAATACATGACTATGGTTTGCCTAGTGTAGTCTACCTTCCGCTGCATAGTAATAGGTTTATCTCTATCGTTTGTCTTCGAAACTTCCACGTTTTGAAGACTTCCATAAAAATCGCCTATTCACCCCCCTCTAGTCGATATAACGCACTTTCACCTAGGGTATGCCTATGTTGTTCATCTTGGGTTGGAAACAAATAGTAAAGCAATCATCATCTGTCTTTTTATTAAATTAAAGCAATCATCAGCCTGCTATCATTATTTTTGGATCCATCCACTGGTTGTTACCATCACTCTAGATTTCTGCATGCTCTCCTTACATAATATCACCATATTTTTTTTGTATGCATGTCAGATATTGTACATAGTCATGCTGAACATGTAGAGAAAAAGAGAAGAGTTTTGCGCGACAATACAATGTCATGCAGACATCGCTCCATGGTGGGTTCAATGGCAAACCCTCCCCCCTCTCCAGATTGTAATCCAGAGGAAGATATCTGTTCTGAGGTGGATTCAGATGCAGCTGACCACTCCTATTTACCCGCAAGGTGTTTGGTCTACCTTGGCATGATGATGTTACTGATATCATGCATGTGTTGCCTTGAAGTGCATGCTTTTGACATCATATATGTCATCTGCTTAGTTTAGACATGTTCTGTAATGCCACCTGTTTAGTTTCTATATCATATATGGGACTTATGCAGTCTCATGTCTTTTAGCCAGCCATAATATATGTGAAATGTGCAATGCCATCCTGTTTAACCAGGCATCATATATTTGAATGATATCTTGCCCATCCTTTTCTTCATTGCATTTCCATTTTGTCGACAATGTTTGTACATTAAACTACTCTTCCCATGAATCAGCCATTTGGGCGGGAGATGGAAAAATGTGGAGTGAAAACAAGGCACTACAGGAATCAGCTACTTTGCCATCTGCCAGCTCTTTGCCGCCAGCTAGCGGACGGCAAAGAAGCTCTTTGCCATCAGCTACCTGAAAGCAGACGACAAAAAACAGGCTGATGGGAAAGAAAGCCTTTGCCATCAGCCTGTTCTTTGCCGTCAGCTAGCTGACGGCAAAGAATCTTTGCCGTCCGCTAGTAGACGGCAAAGAGGGAGGGGGGCCCCACTGAGGAGCTGGTTAAAAAATACTTAACGGCCCCCCTCTTTGCCGTCCGCTAGCGGACGGCAAAGCGCACATTAGCGGATGGCAAAGGTGGCGGACGACAAAGATTAAACGTATCTAATTAACGGCCGGCGCGCCCCACCCCCCTCTCTCTGTTTCCCTCCCACACACGCGCGCCGCCGCCCGGTCGCACCACCGCCCCGCCGCCCCACCGCCCCCCCGCCC
>NC_041386.1:261396136-261423477 GCF_002162155.2 Triticum dicoccoides | reverse complement strand
CCGACATCGACACGACACCCCGACCCCCCGACCCCGAAACAGCACCCCGACCCCGACACGGCACCCCGACACCGACAGGACACCCCGACCACCGACACCTCCCGAAAAGGTGTTCTTTGGCCTTCCATAGGCCGATGGGGTCATATATTTGTGAATTATTAGTTAGGTCATATATTTTTCGATTTTGTTATGAAAAACATCATATATAATTGTGTTGATCGTGTAGTTTTAAATGTGCAGTTGTTTCATCGCTGCGAGGTTTGGTGTTCGACGACCTCGCCGTGCGTTTGACGAGCTCTGCTCCTTCGTTCGTGGGTGAGCACAAATGACAAGTCCTCCTCCCCCATTAATTATTTGATCTATTCCGATGAAACTTGATAGCTAGCTATATATGTGTCTTGAATCATCAGTGCGTAACCAATATGTGTCTCCCATTCGAAAGCGTCATAGTCATAAATATGCATGCATTTGCATATTTATAACCTTGATTCTTTCGAATTGTCCAACGCTATCCATGGACAGCCCGAGTATGTGTAGATTGGGTTCGTTTTCCCATATGCTTTGCTCCGGATCCGACGCATATATTTCGTGAGTGCCTCCCCTGTTGTTCTCCGGGTACACATCCTCTCTGTTTATTGCAGAGACGTGTATCAGGAGAACAGCGGGGAGGTGCTGCCGAAATTTTGCGTCGGATCCGGGGCATAGCATGGGAAAATGAACCCAATCTACACATACACGGGTGGGATTAGGACCTATCATTACCTATTAGAGTGTAGGTTGCATGGACGTAATAAAATTGACAAAGTAGATCAACTGATGAATATATACATGGTGAATTACATATATAATTGTTGTGTGTCCAGTAGCTCTGGAAGTCAAGATGAGTGACCGTGCTTGGATGTATACCGGTCACACTGGTCAGAACAAATGGAGCGCTGAATGGTTCACAAAAACTAAGGGGTTTGTGCAAGCCGCATTTGCAAATGGCCAAAAGAAAACCTGGTGCCCCTGTTTCCGGTGCGGCAATTGGGAAAAGAAGACAGAGGCTAAAATGGGCAAACACCTGCAGAAGAGTGGTTTTACGCCCGATTATACGGTGTGGACATTTCATGGTGAGTCTGCCCAACGTGACCGAGCTGAGGTGGATCGTCGTCGCACCGACGAGCATGGTACCGGGATGGAAAACATGGTGCAAGGCTATGATGATGCTCGGGATTCAGACGAGGAGATGGAGGAATCTGCAAAGGCCTTCAATGAAATGTTGGAGTCTTCGAAACGTCCGCTCCACGAGCACACTGAGCTTTGTCAGTTGGATGCCATCTCACAAGTAATGGCTCTGAAGGCTCAGTTCAAATTGGGCAGAGAATGCTATGACGCAATTATGACAATATTTGGACGCTTTCTACCCAAAGGCCATGTAATGCCTGCAAACCTGTACCAGTCGGACAAAATCCTCCGTGCACTGAAGATGCCCTATGAGAAGATACATGCCTGTGAGAAAGGATGTGCCTTATTTAGGCTTGACTATGCGGACTTGAACTATTGTCCCATTTGCAAGTCTTCCAGGTATATTGTGGTAGACAACGGTATGGGTGAGAAGACACAGACCAAAATCCCCGTTAGTGTTCTTCGGTATATGCCAATCGTACCAAGACTTAAACGTCTTTTCATGGTCGAAGAGACGGCCAGACAGATGACATGGCACAAAACAGGCAAAAGAACCGAACTAGATGCAGATGGGAATCTGATAATGGTACACACATCGGATGGTGTTGCGTGGAAAAAGTTTGATGAATTACATGCTGACAAAGCGGCAGATCAGAGGCATCCTCGAGTCGGCATCAGCACGGATGGGTTCAATGTGTTTGGTATGACGGCAGCCCAATACAGTTGTTGGCCCGTATTTGTCTTTCCACTCAATCTCCCCCCCCAGACAGATTATGCAAAGAAAGAACATTTTCCTGACGTTGATAATTCCAGGACCCAACTATCCAGGCAAAAATATGAATGTGTACATGCAGCCGCTTAAGGACGAATTGCAAGAAGCCTGGGATAATGGGTTCAAGACATACGACGCCTTTAGCAAACAGAACTTCATAATGCGTGTCTGGTACATGTACTCGACGCATGACTTGCCGGCGTATGCGCTATTCGTTGGCTGGTGTGTGCATGGAAGGTTCCCGTGCCCCACATGCAAGGGAGCTCTTGAGTTTCGTTGGCTTCAGGCCGGTCGCAAGTTTTCTTGCTTCGACATGCATAGACAGTTCCTGGATCCTCGCCATAAGTTCAGGAAAGACAAGAAGAACTTCATCAGGGGTAGAGTTGTCAAAAACTCTGCACCACCTGCATTGACAGGCCAACAGACCATGGATCAGTTAAACGCTCTCGAGCCAGATCCACAACGTCCAGGGTACTTCAAGGGGTATAATACTAAGCACGCGTGGACTCACAAAACATGCTTATGGGATCTGCCTTACTTCAAAGACCTCCTTTGCCCACACAACATCGACGTGATGCACACTGAGAAGAATATCGCCGAGGCACTTTTTGATACATTGTTCGGCATAGATGGGAAGTCAAAGGATAATACTAAGGCTAGAGTCGATCTGGAGGCGCTATGTGATAGGCCGTTACAAAACATGAAAGAACCGAAAGGAAAGCAGAACTGGACGAAGCCAAAGGCATGGTTCAATCTTGGAAGGCCAGCTATGAGGGAAATTCTCTTGTGGGTGCAACAGCAGTTGATGTTCCCCGATGGGTATGCAGCGAATCTAAAGAGGGGAGCGAATCTTGATAAACTGAAGATATTTGGTCTCAAGAGTCATGATTGGCACATATGGATTGAGCGGGTAATGCCGGTGATGTTGCGTGGCTTCATCCCTGAGGATGAATGGCTAGTACTGGCAGAACTCAGCTATTTCTTCCGTGTTCTTTGTGCGAAAGAACTATCGCCTGGCGTGCTAGAAGAAATGGAAGAGTTGGCGCCAGAGTTGATCTGCAAGTTAGAGAAGATCTTTCCACCGGGCTTCTTTAATCCGATGCAGCATTTGATTTTGCATCTCCCGATCGAGGCAAGATTGGGGGGGGCGTGCAAAATCGTTGGTGCTACCCAACTGAGAGGATGCAGAAGGCGCTTCGAGAAAAATGTAAAAATAAACATAGAATTGAAGCATCGATGGCTGAGGCACTCATCACAGAGGAGGCGGCAAACTTCGTAACAGCGCACTACGAAGCCAAAAATCGTCATTTGCATAATCCGAAGCCTCGGTACAATGCTGACGAGCCTAAAAAGGGTGGATCCAACCTCAGCCTATTCAAAGGGAATCTCGCACCAGCTAGTGTTTCACATCCAGTATCTTTGGATAACGAAGAATGGCGGACCATTTCATTGTATATCTTCAACAACCTGATAGAAGTGCGGTCGTACATCGAGTAAGTTCTCGGTACATTGTTTCGCAACTTCTATTTCCTTTGAACTACTCTTATTCCTAGATATGTCATACAGTCGATACATCGCCATATTCTCGTATGGAGTGGAGATCCAAAAGGATTCCGTCGAAGAGTATGAGCTTCTCGCAAAGCAAGGAGGTGGCTATCCCGGTTTCATCTGTTGGTTCAAACAAACGGTAATTTCTATTAGACAATTTCATTTCATTCGCTAATTTGTGCATAATGCAACAATCCTTTCATATTAAACTTGTAGGCTAATTCAGAGTCTATGGACGCCGAATTGAGACAAGTCACTAATGGTTTTGACTATAAGGTCCATTCATTTGACAAGTACGACATCAACGGGTATCGCTTTCGTACCTATGGCAAAGAGCTATCTATGGCCGACCGAAAGTCTACAAATTGTTGTGTATCTGCTATCGGCGAAGGAGGTACCGAGTATTATGGGAGAGTTGAAGCAATTTATGAACTTCTGTTCTATGGTGAAAACCCACTGAATGTCGTAGCCTTCAAATGTTATTGGTTTCAGCCGAAGGAGACTAGAAGGACTCATGAACATATAGGGCTAGTTGAAATCAACCAAAGCACTCATTTAGATGTTCCTGATGTCTATATTATGGCTCAACAGGCGACCCAAGTATTCTATCTACCGTGGGCCTGCCAAACTAATCCAAATCTGAAAGGTTGGGATGTCGTTTATGAAGTGCCGCCACGTGCTAGACTTTCTCCCCCAAAGGAAGAGGATTATGAACCTCACATTAACCCAGACACATATGAAGGAGAATTCTTCCAAGAGACACGTCTTTCCAAAAAGCGTTTCAAGAACCGCTATACTTCACCCCAAAACATTGAAGTAGACAGCGACAATGAATCCGACATCACCCCAGAGGAGGAACAAGAAGAGCCGGAACAAGAAGAGGTTACTGCTGCGGATGACCTGTCAATGCTTGACCGATTACGTCAAGGTGGCCTTGCACATGTTGATGCCAATGAACCCTATGAGCCCATCATTGATTATAGTGATGATGATGATTATGCATTTATTGATGATACTGATCGAGATTATTAGTAGTGTCAGGTATTCAATTTTTTTATGTTGTACTTGATGATGATACACTTAAGTGATATACATATTATTATTCATGTCGGTACTTTTTTTATGTTGTACTAATTTCGTTTATTCTTTGTCATGGTAGGTGTTGAAAGATGGTGGGCGCTGGTCGGGAGCGCGCCGAGGCCCCTTCTTCGTCAGCGCGTGGTTCTAGGTCTTCCATTCCACACGCACCTCTCCGCCGAGCGTTGCTGGACAGTATGGCGACACTGCCGGGCCCTTCTTCGTCGACCGCGGTGCCCAGCAGGGGACGAGGTAAGAAGAAGAGAGGAGGTGGAGCACTTGGTCGCGGGAGAGGAGGTAGGGTGACTCTTACGGCGCCTTCCTCGCCACCGCCCCCAGCTGTTTCACCCGAGCATGTGACTACTAGGGTGGACTCGTCTGAGGAGGAGGCTGCACAGACTCCGGTCCACGAGCCTCCGGTCCACGAGTCTTCGGCCCACGAGCCTCGGGTCGACGGGCCTTCGGCCCACGAGACTTGGGCCCACGAGACCCTGGAGGAGCACACGTCTGGATGGGGTACCTGGTCGGGTCAGCCTGAGCATGGCGGGGAGCTGAGTGGCCATGCTGATGATGGCAGGGAGCCGACTGATGAGGAGGGGGAGGAGGGGGACAACGTCTACCAGCGTGGTGCTACACGGCTCCCGTCCGTGCCGGTGACCCGCGAGCAGAGGTGGTTGATTTTCCCTGATGGGGAGAGGTACGTAAGTGCATTTAATATTTTTGTACCTTCTGCATTCACGTTTCTTCAAATAACTAATGCGTTGGCCTTGTCATGCTGCAGGGGTTGGGACCACCATCATAGTGTCCGCCGGCCCAACTCCGTCCTTGGAGTTCTTTGCCGGCAAAACTTCCCTGGGTTTGTCAGGTTGCCTGGTGAGGGTCGGATTCCAGAGCTTGGATTGAGCTGGGAGCACTACGTGGCTTCCCCGGCCCCGCCGGATGAGATTATCGACGGTGTCGTGTGCGACACGAGGGCAGACATGGTGATCAGAAAGTTCTGGCTAATTTCTCCTTTACACATTTAAAAATCTTCAACTAGCTAGTTATTAATTGTACTAATCACTATTGTCTCATTTGATTGCAGACATTCTATAGGTGTGAGGAGGGATACGAGGAGGACGCGACACATGTTATCGAGAACGTCTGCAAGCGCCTACTCTAGAACTTACGGCACGAGGCTCGGGTGCAGGCTGTTCGAGACTACTACGCCTTGCGTGGTTTCAAGAAGACCAAGCCGGCGTGCCGCGATAAGTTCCTGAGTAAGGAGCAGTACATGAAGGTAATTCTTAAGGCCTTCTCTACTTAAGTTCCTTCATTTAGTAATTCTTAGCCGTAGCGCTCAAGTTTCTATTTGCTAACTTAGGCGCCTCCGAGATGGTGTGCGGATCGGATGGATTGTTGGGAGGTGTTGGTCGATGAGTGGTGCTCAAAACAATGGCTAGCCCTCCGCAACAAGGCCAAGGACAAACGTGCCCAAATGGAAGGTGTGCCACACCATCAAGGCAGCTCCAACTTATATCAGTTCGGGCGCAACTGGGTATGTGGTTTGCTTCATGATTCATGCAATTCATTCATCATGCTAGCTTGAGCCCTTTAATTACTAATTTTCATTGTTTCTCTCTTTCAGGCACGCTACAATAAGGCGGATAAGGTGCCATAGGTGTACGACCTGTATGCCATGGCCCACACTGCCTCTTTCAAGAAAGTCAAGGCTTTCTCTCAGTCTGACCTCGATGATGCAAACAACTTCACCAACATCTCCTCCCACAACAAGCTCGTGAGATATAGAGATGAGGGGAAGGCGAGGAAAGGGGAGGACTTTAACCCGAGCCAGGGTCCCATTGATCCAGAGCTGGTGATGATATCTGGTGGCGGGAGGTCCCATGGCTCCATAGCCATTGGAGATGGACTTATCCATTGTCCTAGCACTCTCCCGGAGATCAAGGCGCGCCAGTCGAGCTCCGCTCCTAAGATAAGGCCTCGTGAACGGCCAGTGCAACTCGCCATCAAGGTTAGTGATACGTACTCAGTTATCTTTCTCCATTACATTGTGTGCGCTTCCATCAATGATTACAAATGGTCATGTGAGTGGTGTTGCAGGCTGCTATACAGAGTGAGAGAGATAGAACGGAGAAACTTCTGGCGGAGGCGGCGGAGAGGTAGCGGGAGTTGGAGGAGAGGACGACAAAGATGATGGAGGAGGAGAGGGCACAGAATGACATGCAGGCAAGGGCCATGTACGAGCTCCTTGTGGTAAGTTTCTTCTGCAGATTAGCCAAAACATTCATGTAGTGTTTGTCTCATTACTAACTAGTATGACTGAGTCGTCAAAACCAAATGTGCAGTCTGTGTGCAAGAAGACAGGTCATACCGCTCCGCCGATGCCAGTGATTGCTCCTGGGACCACGGTGAGTTTTATTTGAATGGACATTACTTGCTAGTCTTAACATTTGAGTGTCATCATGCTAACAAGACAT
This sequence comes from Triticum dicoccoides, assembly GCF_002162155.2. Classification (NCBI taxonomy): domain Eukaryota; kingdom Viridiplantae; phylum Streptophyta; class Magnoliopsida; order Poales; family Poaceae; genus Triticum; species Triticum dicoccoides. The sequence continues at coordinate 261,416,436 of NC_041386.1, read as the reverse complement.
TGGAAATGATCTTTGGTGCAGCGTAACTCCAGACAAGCATCACACGATCCTTCTTCAGCTACCGACACGAGCCACCCCGCTCCTACACCTCCTGGATCTTGGTAAGTTTATCTAGTGTTTTGCTTAACACATGCATAAAGACCTAGACTTAGCTTTATTTCCTCCAATGCTTACCATAATGACCTAGACTTACCTTCTTCTCCTCCAAAATGACTTAATAAGCTTACTGACCTCCAAAACCATCCATTTTACCTAAGTTAGCTCTAAAACGATCTGTACTTAGCTTACTTATGTCAAAAATTGCATAATTAGCTTAGTTAGCTCATAGACGATCCATTTTACCTAAGTTAGCTCTAAAATGACCCATTTTACCTAGGTTAGCTTATAAATGATCCAGTTCATCCAAGTTAGCTCAAAAATGACCCATTTTACCTAGATTAGCTCCTAAATGATCCATTTTACCTACGTTAGCTTTAAAATGACCCATTTCACCTAGGTTAACTCCAAAATGACCCATCTTACCTAGGTTATCTCATAAATGATCCATTTCAACTAATTTAGCTCATAAACGATCCATTTCACCAAGTTAGCTAAAAAACGACCCATTTCACCTAAATTAGCTCTTAAATGATCCATTTCACCTAAGTTAGCTCAAAAAGATCCATTTCAACTAAATTAGCTCATAAATGATCCATTTCACCTAAGTTAGCTCAAAAACGATCCATTTCAACTAAGTTAGCTCATAAATGATCCATTTCACCTAAGTTAGCTAAAAAACGATCCATTTCACCTTAGTTACCTCAAAAACGATCCATTTGACCTTAGTTAGCTCATAAACGACCCATTTCAACTAAGTTAGCTCATAAATGATCCATTTCACCTTAGCTAGCTCATAAAAGACCCATTTCAACTTAGTTAGCTCATATATGATCCATTTCATGTAAGTTAGCTCATAAATGACATACTCTTCTTGTTCTAGTCTTCTTCTTGTTCTACTCTTCTTGTTCTAGTCTTCTTCTTGTTCTACTCTTCTTCTTGTTCTACTCTTCTTGTTCTAACTTTCTTATTTTTCATTTTGCAGATTTCATTCACTTGACGAAAGCTTGCATAGATGGAGTGCTCCTTATCCCTTTCTCTGTTTCTTTTGTATCGTTGAACTATGCATGTAGCGTTGGATGAAACTATTGTAATATATATGGTTGGATGCCTCTATGTTGAACTTGTTATGTATGATGGAACTATGCATGTAATATATATGGTTGGATGATGAAGTTATGTGTTGGATATCTTATATGTTTGCTCTGTAATGGCCTTTTGAAATATATCTATATATGTCATATATATTTGTGATGAAAATTGTTGGATTTAATAAAAAACAGATAAAAGAGCCAATATGCAGGCTCTTTGCCGTCTGCCACCGACGGCAACGGGCTCTTTGCCATCCGCCGCGGACAGCAAAGAAGACACGTGGCATCCAGCTGTGCTTCCTGGGAGCTGACCCATTTGGTCAGTTTGCCTACAGTGGCAGACGGCAAAGAACCTGCACTTTGCCATCGGTGGCAGACGGCAAAGAACCTGCCATGTAGTGACGTGTAGATGACATCATATGGCGGACGGCAAAGACACTAGAAATTTTGCCGTCAGCGGCGGACGGCAAAGGCCTGCCGTTAGCCACTTAACGAACTGACAGCGCAATTATTGCCGTCCGCTCTCTTTGCCGTCCGCCGCAGACGGCAAAGGGCCTTCGCCGTCAGCCGCCAGGAAGCAGACGACAAAGTAGCTGTTTACCGTAGCCTACTTTGCCGGAGCCTTTTGCCGTCCGCAGCTGACGGCAAAGGCCTTTGCCGTCCGCCGTTCATGCCTTTGCCATCCGCCGTGGCAGACGGCAAAATAGCTGATTCCTGCAGTGAGGCCTTCAGAGCAGATAGTGCTACATGTCGAATCAGATCTCTTGTTGGGTCCCGATAGCTCCTCGGAGATGGATTCAGAGACATATGACCAGTCCTATTCCCCCACCAAGGTGTATGCTCTAACTTGGCACGGTTATATTGCTGATATCATGCATATGGTGTGTTGCATTGCATAGTTTAGACATCATATACACAATATTCAACACCATGTTCTTAGTTCAGACATCATATTGAATGCCCTCTGTTTAGCTTATAAATCACATATGTGACTTAAATCATGCGATCTTGATTACTTAGATAACATGTATGTGAATTATCTCATGCGATCCTGTTTAGTTATTCATCATATCTTTGAATTATGTTATGCTATGTTATCCAGTTTAGATAGACATCATATATGTGAAATTATGTCATGCTATCCATTTTAGTTAAACAATATACATGTCAACTATTTCATGCCCTCTTTTTTCCACACTATCTATTGCATCTGTCTCTCATACAATGTCTGTACATTCAACTATGTTTCCTATTTATCAGCCATTTGAATTGGAGCGGGTGATGCCAGTATCTAGCAGAGTAAAGACACGGTCTTCAAATAAAATAGTGCTACCTCTTGGTGGAGATAGTACCCCGGTTGTACATGCATGAGAACTAGCCCTACCACACATAACCCAGACTCTCGCAGATTGTACCCCTACTGCGATGGTCAGAGAACCAGCTTCACCCAATCTAACCCCAACCCCAGCAGATAGTAACCCAGTTCCTGTTGACACAACACCATATCCACCACAGAGCTCCCAAACAAGAGCAGTTAGTAAGGCAGCTCCAGTGCCCAAAGGGCCAGTACTACCACGGCAAACCCCAACTCCACCAGTTAGTATGCCTATTCCTGTGGAGGAAGCACAACCAGCCAATCGTAGTTTAGCATCTATCACATTTGATGTATCTTCCCATCTTGTTAATTTTATACTGAAGATGAAGGAAAATTCCAGTTGCAGGTGTTTGTCCAGGAGTTATGTGTAAGTAATTTTATTCATGGCAATTACTTTGCTTTGTCCCATACATTCTACCTCCATGATGGTTATAATACATGAAATTTTCCCATTTTTCTCTATAGAGAAGGACCGATTCGGAAACTCGGGATGAGGTAACCTGTGCTAATACCTTTGCTATCTTCAAGAATGCTTGGTGGCAGTATCGGAATTACCTGAAGAAAACGTACTTCACTGGCAAAGAAACTCATCAAATTCCCTTATGTTCTCCGGAGACACATTTACTGGACGATGACTGGGAATGCCTTGTTCTGTACTAGTCCCGAACCAAGAATGTGGTAAGGTCTATGAGCTCATTTTTTAAGTACTATATTCTTGTGTCTTACTATACTCTGTTCAGGTAGAACAAGTGCTTAACCCTGAAGAACAACTGTTCTAATTTAAGATTCCATTGCTATCATGCATACTGCTTTGCTCTTGTATCACTGTATTTACTCATGCAAACTTATTTTTAAATTGAAGGATCCAATCGAAACTCCAATGGCACAACAAGTATGTTCAAGCATGTTTCTTTAACAGGTTTGCTCTTATCAATAGCTCTGTTGATTTCAATTTCAATTATGTATACAGTTGAATTCTCATATCACACACGTTACTAGCATCACAACAGAGCCAATAGTGTTGATGTACATGTAGACTCGTCGTACCCATCTGAAATCTTGTTGTGCCATGTAGTTTCCCACGCTTTGTATTCTTTCACTACTGATTTGTCTTGAACTGATATGATTTGAACCGTGTCTCCATTTTGATTTGGCAATACAATGCAGTGACCATATCCCATAGATATATGTTTGTTTGATGCTTTTATTATGTACTAGTACTTCGCAATAGAAGACTTGTAGTTTAATCCTGTCCACCTTACTAATGAACTGGTTCACCGAAATGAGTTTCATATACAAGTACATGCTAAACATGTTATGTGTCTGCTTGTTTCTTCTTTTAGAATGCTGACAGAATATTGGGGAAGAGTGCCTTATTAAGCAATGGTAAAGGAAGTAATGCAGATAAGGTTTAGGCTAGTGAGATATCCTTGTTGGTCTCCAATAAAGCTGATAAAACAGCTAAGGAAGACTATCTTGAAGACAGTGAGACAGCCCCACAGTCATGTCTTGGTTTAGTGTTCGAGTTAATGGCCACTACCGCTTGCACAAGCTATTCAAACTCACTGTCTGAATCAATTCAGTTTCTTTATTCTCAACTACAAGCTGAAAGACATCGATCAGCTGTGCTACGAAAAGAAGCAGAAGGACTGCGGAAGTCCCTGGAGCATTCAGACGCACACTTTTTGGTGCAACAGCAAGCGTTGCAGGATTTTAGCGCCAAACAGGACAAAGCTAATAAGGTTGCTAAACTTATTGCCAGCATGGTGGATACCCAGAATAACGTTTCTTGAGCTCTTCTGAAGTTGTTTTAGCTATGCTCTTGTTTTGCTGGCACGTTTATTTGCACTGATGGCCAATTTTGACGGCTAGTGTATGTTATATGCTGCTTTGTTCCCTATATTTGCACTGGTGGCGAACTTTGATGCCCAGTGGATGTAATATGTGTAATAGCTGTAATAGGCTAGCGTTAGTTGCTTGCTTATTTATTTCTTTATTGTATTGTTTAGTTGTTTGCTTGTAGTCACTTCAGTTCTTTTTCCGTGTTTTTCTAGTGACCACAATAACCTATTTTTGGTAACTAGGCCACATAATCATGGCAACACATGGACTGTTGTAACCATGGGCCTCCTGCGGGCCGTAGGATCCATGGGCCTTTTACGGGCCGTAGGATCCATGGACTTTCTACGGGCCTTATGATCCATGGGCCTACTATGGGCCGTAGGGTGCACTGGTCTTCTACGGGCCATAGGATCCATGGGCCTTCTACTAGGCGTATAATCGTTTCGCCAAACATGGGTCGTACTATTCATGGACCATAATGGCCGTTTAAAGGCTGTATTAGATAACGCTATGAAAACAACCCAACGGGTTAATGGGCCAAATGTAACCACATGCTGAATTTGGCCTACAAACGGAACAGGCCAGTAACGGACCGTGACTAACCGAATTCTAGGAATGAGCCCAAGAATAAATGGGCCCTTAGAACGCTGAAAGTTAACATTGGCTATAGACGGCCGACGGAATAATGGGCCGTTAATGGGTATAAAGTGATACACTGTTCATTATTGGCCAGTTTCATCTTGGGCCTTTATTGGGCCTAGAGTTACGAAGGGCTTCATATGGGCCGAAAGACATCATGGACCATACATGGGCTGGAAGTAACAACGGGCTGGAATCATGTTGGACGGCCCAGATGAAGCTATTGGGCTTAATTCCGATAGGCTGTAATGGGCCGGGAGTTAGCGGGTCGTAAATGGGCGATATACGAATAGGCCGTTAACAGGCTTTCCCTGGGCCGACCCATTACCTTTTGACCAAGTCAAACGGGCCGGCCTTTTCACCTGAATGGGACTCTGTTGGGCCGTGCCATGTGTCGATGTATCATAGGCGCCTCTTGTCCAATGTGTGGATGACATCTGTCGCAACGGTGAGCCAACACGTGTTTCCTCTGGCCAATGAGAATTTTACATGTGGAAAATCCCCATTGGTCTGGGCTGATAACGGGTTATCGGATCCAAAACTGGACCCGATAGCTTAACGGCGACCTGTTATGGTGGATGCCACGTGTCGGTCACCCTTGACGAAAAACACTCCTATGATGCGCGATTTATCATCATGGAAGTGGACACTTCCATGATGATAATTTTGGTAATGTCATGGAACACTTCTATGACAGCACAGGTATGACTATCTCGATTCTGTCATAAAATTGTCATGGATGTACATGCATGACAGAAAACGTGACCTACTGTGACAAACATGTATCATCACAGAATTGTCTTTTTTTGTAGTGTCAATTCCAAGTATATGCTATATGTATGGTGTTCCGATGATATGTTCCAATATGATTGAGTATGATGCTTTGGTTCTTGCTTAAAAGTTCTTTGCTTTTCTTTCCCTTTTGCTTAAAAGCTTGTTTGGCTCTTTCTCTTTTGAGCTCTTTCTCATGCAAAATTTCATGAACCAAGATAGCAATTGTGCATATGCGATGACAACCTTGTGACACAAGAGAGGATACCAAGATATGTACCAAGATGATATGGCATGTATGCTATGTGAATATGATCACTAATGTGCACGAGTTATATTGCCGGTAATACTCAAAGGCTAGTCCCTATAGGAAAGTAACGCAAAATGAGTTATGGCGGCTATCAATGCAATGGCAAGAATGAATAAAGTATACCACGATACCGAGATGTTATAGAAGTTACCGCTTCTTGCTTACGGTGGTGTCAAAATTGGTGAAGTTGTCTGATACGTCCATTTTGCATCATGTTTTATTACTGTTATTACAATGTTTTTTCCACGATAATGCTTTTTGCAGTAATTATAATGCCTTTTTCTCATAATTTGCAAGGTACACACCACGGGGGAGAATTCTGGCAGCTGGAAATCTGGACCTGGAAAAGCTACATCAGGCCACCTATTCTACACAACTCCAAACAAGCTGAAACTTCATGGACATTTTTTAGATTATTTAAGAATTATTGGAGCAAATAACTACCAAAGGGGGCCCACTAGGTGGGCACAACCCACCTGGGCGCGCCAGGGAGGCCAGGCGCACCCTGGTTTGTTGTGCCCTCCTCGGCCGACCTCCGGTGCCCATCTTTTGGTATATATTTCATTTTGACCTGGAAAAAAAATAAGGAGAGGACTTTCGGGACGAAGCGCCGCCACCTCGAGGCGGAACTTGGGAAGGAGCACTTTTGCCCTCCGGTGGAGCGATTCCGCCAGCGAACTCCCCCCCCCCCCCGAAGGGGGAAATCATCGTCATCATCATCACCCACAACTCTCCCATCTTGGGGAGGGAAATCTCCATCAACATCTTCAATAGCACCATCTCCTCTCAAACCTAGTTCATCACTTGGGTTCAGTCTTGTTACCAGAACTATAGATTGGTACTTGTGGGTGACTAGTAGTGTTGATTACATCTTGTAGTTGATTACTATATGGTTTATTTGGTAGAAGATTATATGTTTAGATCCAATATGCTATTTAATACCCCACTAATAATGAGCATGCTTATGATTTGTGAGTAGTTACCTTTGTTCTTCAAGTCACGGGAGAAATCATATTGCAAGTAATAATATGAATTTGATATGTGTTCAATATTTGATAGTATGTATGTTGTGATTCCCTTAGTGGTGTCATGTGAACGTCGACTACATGACACTTCACCATATTTGGGCCTAAGGGAATGCTTTGTGGAGTAGCAATTAGATGATGGGTTGCGAGAGTGACAGAAGCTTAAACCCTAGTTTACACGCTATTCCATAAGGGATAGATTGGATCCAAAAGTTTAATGCTCTGGTTATAATTTATTCTTAATACTTTTCAGGTAGTTGCGGATGCTGGCGGAAGGGTTAATCATAAGTAGGAGGTTTGTTCAAGTAAGAACAACACCTAAGCACCGGTCCACCAACATATCAAATTATCAAAGTAGCGAACACAAATTAAACCAACATGATGAAAGTGACTAGATGAAATTCCCGTGTACCCTCAAGAACACTTTGCTTATCATAAGAGACCGCTTTGGCATGTACTTTGCCTCAAAAGGATTGGGCTATCTTACTGCACTTTTGTTACTGCCGTCGTTACTTTCTTGTTACAAATTATTGTGCTACCAAACTACTCTGCTACTTACAATTTCAGCACTTGCAGATATTACCTTATTGAAAACTACTTGTCATTTCCTTCTGCTCTTCATTGGGTTCGACACTCTTACTTATTGAAAAGAGCTAAAATTGATCCCCTATACTTGTGGGTCATCAAGGCTATTTTTTGGCGCCGTTTCCAGGGAGTAAAGCACCTTTGGTAAGTGGAATTTGGTAAGCAAACATTTATATAGTGTGCTGAAACTTATTGTCACTTTTTACTATGGAAAAAAAATCCTTTGAGGAGTTTGTTCGGGGTATCTTCACCTCGTCCAGAACCACAATTAGTTACCCCTCAACCTACTTCACCTACTGAAAATATTGAATATGAAATTCCTTCGGGTATGATAGAACAACTGCTAGCTAATCCTTATGCAGGAGATGGAACAAAACATCCTGGAGATAAAGTTATGAAGAAGGATTTCCTTTATCTTTGAAGGAAAAATCATTGGCATGGTTTAGGCTATGCGATGATATTGGATCATGGAATGGGAATCGTTTGAAATTGGAATTCCACCAAAAATGTTATCATATGCATCTAGTTCATCGTGATTGGAATTATATATATAATTTTTGGCCACATGAAGGAGAAACTATCACTCTAGCTTGGGGGAGGCTTAAGTCATATTATATTCATGCCCCAATCATGAGCTCTCAAGATAAATTATTATTCAAAAAAATTATGCTCGACTTTCTCATAATGATCAAACCATGCTTGATACTTCTTGTGTTGCTTCCTTTATGAAGAAGACTATTGGTTTCCAGTGGGATCTTTTGGAAAGAATTAAACACAACTCTGAAGATTGGGAACTCGACAAAGGTAAAGAGTCAAGTATTAAACTTGAGTATGATTGTGTTAAATCTTTTATGGATACCAATGTTTTTGAAAAGTTTAGCACTAAATATGGACTTGACTCTGAGATAGTAGCCTCCTTTTGTGAATCATTTGCTACTCATGTTGAAGTCCCTAAAGAGAAGTGTTTTAAATATCACCCACCAATTAAAGAAGAAATTAAAGAACCGGTACCAGTTGAAGAAGAAACTACAATTTATAATGTTGATCCAGTTGTTCCTTCTGCGTATATTGAGAAACCACCTTTCCCTGCTAGGATAAAGGAACATGCTAAAGTTCCAACTGTGGTTACCAAAAGCTACATTAGAACACCTAAACCTGATGAACAAATTAAAGTAGAACCTAGTGTTGCTATGGTTAAAGATCTCTTGGAAGAAGATATGAATGGGCATGTTATTTACTTCTATGAAGAAGCTGCTAGAATTGCCAAACCTGATAAGAAAGATAAACATAGACCTGTTGTTGGCATGCCTGTCATCTCTGTTAAAATAGGATATCACTGTTATCATGGTTTATGTGACATAGGTGCTAGTGTGAGTGCTATTCCTTACACCTTATATTAATAAATAATGAATGACATAGCACCCATAGAGATAGAAGAAATACATGTTACTATTAAACTTGCTAATAGAGACACTATATCACCAATTGGGATTGTTAGAGATGTTGAAGTCTTGTGTGGGAAAATAAAATACCTTACTGATTTTCTTGTTCTTGGTTCCCCACAAGATGACTTTTGTCCCATTATTTTTGGTAGACCTTTCTTGAACACCATTAATGCTAAGATAGATTGTGAGAAACTAACTGTCGGTGTTAGTTTTGGTAATGAGTCTCATGAGTTTAATTTTTCCAAGTTTAGTAGAAATCTTCATGAAAAAGAATTTCCTAGTCAATATGAATTAATTTGTCTTGCTTCTATTGCTGTACCACCTACTGATCCTTTAGACCAATATTTGCTAGACCATGGAAATGATTTTCATATGCATGAACGAAATTAAATAGATAAAATTTTCTTTGAACAACGCCCTCTGCTTAAACACAATTTTCCTATTGAAACTCTTGGAGGTCCTTCTCCACCTAAAGGTGATCCTGTGTTTGATTTAAAACAATTGCCAGACACTTTGAAATATGCTTATCTTGATGAAAGATGATATATCCTATTATTATTAGTGCTAACCTTTTAGAACATGAAGAAGAAAGATTATTGAAAGTTCTGAGGAAGCACCAAGCTGGTATTGGATATACTCTTGATGATTTAAAGGGCATTAGTCCAACTCTATGTCAGCACAAAATTAATATGGAACCTGATGCTAAACCCGTTGTTGATCACCAACATCGGTTAAATCCAAAGATGAAAGAAGTGGTAAGAACAGAAATATTAAAACTTCTGGAAGCAGGTATAATCTATCCCATAGTTGATAGTAGATGGGTAAGTCATGTTCATTGTGTTCCTAAGAAAGGAGGTATTACTGTTGTTCCTATTGATAAGAATGATCTTATTCCACAGAGAATTATTACAGGCTATAGAATGGTAATTGATTTTAGAAAATAAAACAAAGCAACTAGAAAAGATCATTACCCTTTGCCTTTTATTGATCAAATGCTTGAAAGATTATCTAAGCACACACACTTTTGCTTCCTTGATGGATATTCTGGCTTTTCACAAATACCTGTTTCTCACCCTGATCAAGAAATGACCACTTTTACTTGTCCCTTTGGAACATATGCTTATAGACGTATGCCTTTTGGTTTAGTAATGCACCTGCTACCTTTCAAAGATGTATGACTGCTATATTCTCTGAATTTTGTGAAAAGATTGTTTAGGTTTTCATGGATGACTTTTCTGTTTATGGGAAGTCTTTTGATGATTTTTTAAGCAATCTTGATCGAGTTTTGCAGATATGTGAACAAACAAATCTTGTCTTGAATTGGGAGAAGTGCCACTTTATGGTTAATGAAGGCATTGTCTTGGGTCATAAAATTTCTGAAAGAGATATTTAAGTGGACCAAGCTAAGGTTGATGCAATTGAGAAAATGCTATGTCCTAAAGATATAAAAGGTATTCGTAGTTTCTTAGGCCATGCTCGTTTTTATAGGATATTTATCAAAGAATTTTCAAAAATTTCTAGGCCTCTTACTAGTCTCTTGCAAAAGGATATTCCTTTTGTTTTTGATGATGATTGTTTAGAAGCCTTTGAAACACTTAGGAAAGCTTTAATTTCTACACCTATTATTCAACCACTTGATTGGCACTTGCCTTTTGAAATTATGTGTGATGCTAGTGATTATGTTGTTGGTGCTGTTCTAGGACAAAGAGTTGATAAGAAACTTAATGTTATTCATTATGCTAGTAAAACCCTAGACGGTGCTCAAAGAAATTATGCTACTACTGAAAAAGAGTTCTTAGCAGTGGTGTTTGCTTGTGATAAATTTAGACCTTATATTGTTGATTCCAGAGTAACTGTTCACATAGACCATGATGTTATTAAATATCTTATGGAAAAGAAAGATGCTAAACCCAGACTTATTCGATGGGTTCTCTTGTTACAAGAATTTGATTTACATATCATTGATAGAAAAGGAGCTGAGAACCTAGTTGCTGATAATTTGTCTAGGCTTGAAAATGTGCTTGATGACCCATTACCTATTGATGACAGTTTTCCTGATGAGCAGTTAGCTGCGACAAATGTTTCTCATAGTACTCCTTGGTATGCTAATTACATTGTTGCTAAATATTTACCACCTAGCTTTACATAACAACAAAAGAAAAAATTCTTCTATGATTTAAGACATTACTTTTGGGATGACCCACATCTTTATAAAAGAGTAGATGGTATTATTAGATGTTGTGTACCTGAGCATTAATAGGGACAAATCCTATGGAAATGTCACTCCGAGGCTTATGGAGGGCATCATGCTGGAGATAGAACTGCTCACAAGGTATTGCAATCTGGATTTTGTTGGCCTACTCTCTTCAAGGATGCCCATAAGTTCGTCTTATCTTGTGATGAATGTCAAAGAATAGGTAATATTGGTAAGCATCAAGAAATGCCTATGAATTATTCACCTGCTGTTGGACCATTTGATGTTTGGGGATTTGATTACATGGGACCTTTTCCTTCCTCTAATGGGTATACTCATATTTTGGTTGCTGTTGATTATGTTACTAAATGGGTAGAAGCTATTCCAACTAGTAGTGCTGATCACAACACCTCTATTAAAATGCTTAAGGAAGTTATTTTCCCAAGGTTTGGAGTCCCTAGATATTTAATGATTGATGGTGGTTCACATTTTATTCATGGTGCTTTCCGTAAAATGCGTGCCAAGTATGATGTTAACCATATAATTGCATCACCTTATCATCCTCAGTCTAGTGGTCAAGTTGAACTTAGAAATAGAGAAATAAAATTAATTTTGCAAAAGGCTGTCAATAGGTCCAGGAAGAATTGGTCTAAGAAATTAGATGATGCACTTTGGGCTTACAGACAACATATAAAAATCCTATGGGTATGTCTCCTTCTAAAATGGTTTATGGAAAAGCATGTCATTTGCCTCTTGAGTTAGAACATAAAGCATATTGGTCAATCAAAGAACTCAATTATGATTTCAAACTTGCTAGTGAAAAGAGGTTATTTGACATTATCTCACTAGATGAATGGAGAACCCAAGCTTATGAAAATGCAAAATTATTTAAAGAAAAAGTAAAAAAAGATGGAATGACAAAAGAATTGAAAAGCGCAAGTTTAAGCTCGGAGAATATGTTCATTTTTACAACTCTCATTTCAGATTCTTTGTAGCCAAGCTCCTCTCAAAATGGGAAGGCCCATATGTCATCGGGGAGGTTTACCGGTCTGGAGCCATCAAAATAAATAATTCCGAAGGCACTAACCCGAAGGTTGTCAATGGGCAACGAATAAAGCATTATATCTCAGGTACGCCTATTAATATTGAAAGTAATATTATCCAAACTATGACACTAGAAGAACATCTAAGAGAGTCCTTCCGGAACACTCCATAATCTTGAAAATAAGGAGGTACGTGATATGGTACGTAAATGGACTCCAAAAATTCCACAATTTTTTTTATCAGTTTTGGAATATTTTAGAATTTTAGGAATAAAGAAACTTCCAGGAAGCATCCCCTGGTGGGCACAAGGCACCAGGGCACGCCAGGCTTGCCCACCTGGGACACCTCCCGTACTCCGTTTTTCTACCAAACACTTGTCCTCCAAGATAAAAAATCTATATATACTCCCCGAACCTGTTGATCACCGTATCGCGGAGAAATCCTTTGTTCTCTTTTCTTGCTATTTTTGCATAGGCCTGAAAATATGTCTTCCCAAGACTCTGAGGGTGAGAGCTATGTTGCTGATCTCATCACAAACCCCAAGTCCTATGGGGATGAGGGGCACTATAGCTAAACCTCCGAAGAAGAAGAAGATGAATCGATTCCTCCTCGGTTCAAAAACGAAAGCATGGAGGCATTATGCAAGAGGATAATAAAACTTGAGATAAATAATTGCGAGTTGATGATGGATAATTTTATTCTATGTCAGAAGCTAGAGGAAGCGAAGGGAAAACCTTCTACCTTCTCACCACCGCCATTACCTTCTTCTTCATTACCACCACCTTCCTCACCACCAAAGTAGAACTGAGTATCGGGTATGGGCACTCCCCTTGGCTTTCGCCAAGCTTGGGGGAGGTGCTCCGGTATCGCATCATCCCACTATGTTTTTGCTTTTACTTATTTTAGTTCAATCCTTTTGCTTTAGATGAATAAAATTTTAGTTTGATCCTTTCTTCTTTGAGAGTTTGCTTTGTGATATATCCTTGTAATCGTGTGCAAGTTATATAACAAAGTTTAGTATGAGGTTTTGCTTTCTTTACTTTCATGTTGCAAATAAAATAAAAGAAATAAATAAGGAAATAAATAAAATAAAGGAAATAAATAAAATATTATATACTAATCCTATAGTAGGTGATGGCACCACATAAGGAAAAGTATAAGTAGAAAGTTTTATTAGAGACTGACAAGCATAGTATTAGTCAATGATGCAACTCGTGAAAGAATTAATAAGGGAAGAGAAGATTCACATATAAATATACCATCCTAGAAATCTTTTGTGATTGTGAGCCCTCATCAAAATATTATATGCCAAAATTGTTGACGTTGGACAAGGAAGATAACTTAAAGATTTATGTTTGTTCATATTCACATAGAAGTCATATTGTCATAGATCCTTTAACATGTTGTGCTTCCCCCTATCTTTGCTAGCCAAAAATTCCGCACTAAGTAGAGATATTACTTGTGCATCCAAAAACCCTTAAACCCAAATCTTATTTTCAAGTGTCCACCATACCTACCTAGGGATTGGGCAAGATCCCTCAAGTATGTTGTCATCGGTGCAAAAAGGCAATAAAAATTGCTTCTAAAAGTGTGAGATCATTTAGTGTAAGATAAAATTGAGTGTTGCACAAACTTGTGATGGTGAAGAATAAAAGCGACAAACTGCATAATAAAGGTCGCTATCACAAGGGGCAATGTAACGTGACGTTCTTTTGCACTAATGGATTGAGCATACAAACAAATAAGCGCATGGCAACCTTTGCTTCCCTCTACAAAGGGCCTATCTTTTACTTTTATGTATTTACTTTTATACAAGAGTCAAAGTTTTTCTCTCTATTCCTTTTATTTTTCTCTTTTGGCAAGCATCATGTGGTGAGGAAAGATCTAGGCACATATGTCCAGTTGAATATGGGTGGCATGAGTTACTATTGTTGACATCACCCTTGAGGTGAGTATGTTGGGAGGCAAAATCATAAGCCCCTATCTTTCTATGTGTCCAGTTGAAACGTTTTGCTCATGGGTACGAGGTGAGTGTTAGCAATCATAGAAGACTATATGATGGTTGCGTATGTGGACTTGCCTACAGGCCCCAACACGTGACCATTCCTAAAAGATGATGAATTGTAGTTACAAAGTTGACTGAGAACATAGTTTTTTGGTTTCTAATAGAGTTTTTGCTTTAAAATTTGATTGTGTGATGAACTATCACTTATTCATGAGAAGTATATGATAAAAGTCCTATGTTTAATTTTGTCGCTGTTATAATAATCAACATGATGCTTCTATGTCTGTATTCTGTTTTTATCGACACCTCTCTCTCGAATCATGTGGACATGTTTTTTGATTTTGGTTTTTGCTTGAGGACAAAAGAGGTCTAAGCTTGGGGGAGTTGATACGTCCATTTTGCATCATGTTTTATTACTGTTATTTACAATCTTTTTATTCATAATAGTGCTTTTTGGAGTAATTCCAACGCCTTTTCTCTCATAATTTTGAAGGTACACACCAAGGGGGAGAATTCTGGCAGCTAGAAATCTGGACCTGGAAAAGCTACGTCAGGCCACCTATTCTGCACAACTCCAAACAAGCTAAAACTTCACGGAGATTTTTTATGGATTATTTAAGAGTTATCGGAGCAAATAACTACCAAAGGGGGCCCACCAGGCGTGCCCTAGTGGGTTGTGCCCTCCTCGGCCCACCTCCGGTGCCCATCTTTTGGTATATACGTTATTTTGACCTAGAAAAAAAATAAGGAGATGACTTTCGGGACGATGCGCCGCCGCCTCGAGGCGGAAGTTGGGCAGGAGCACTTTTGCCCTTCGGTGGAGCGATTCCACCGGGGGAACTTCCCTCCTGGAGGGGGAAATCATCGTCATCATCATCACGGACAACTCTCCCATCTTGGGGAGGGCAATCTCCTTCAACATATTTAGTAGCACCATCTTCTCTCAAACCCTAGTTCATCTCTTGTGTTCAATCTTATAACCGGAACTATAGATTGTTACTTGTGGGTGACTAGTAGTGTTGATTACATCTTGTAGTTGATTACTATATGGTTTATTTGGTGGAGGATTATATGTTCAGATCCAATATGCTATTTAATACCCCTCTGATCATGAGCATGTTTATCATTTGGGAGTATTTAGCTTTGTTCTTGAGGTCACGGGAAAATCATGTTGCAAGTAATCATGTGAATTTGATATGTGTTCGATATTTTGATAGTCTGTATGTCGTGATTCCCTTAGTGGTGTCATGTGAACGTCGACTACATGGCACGAAATGCATCGTGGAGTAGCAATTAGATGATGGGTTGCGAGAGTGACAGAAGCTTAAACCCCAGTTTGTGCGCTATTCCATAAGGGGCCGATTGGATCCAAAGGTTTAATGCTATGGTTAGAATTTATTCTTAATACTTTTCTCGTAGTTGCGGATGCTTGCGAGAGGGTTAATCATAAGTAGGAGGTTTGTTCAAGTAAGAACAACACCTAAGCACCTATCCACCCACATATCAAATTATCAAAGTAGCGAACACAAATTAAACCAACATGATGAAAGTGACTAGATGAAATTCGCATGTACTCTCAAGAGCGCTTTGCTTATCATAAGAGACCGTTTTGGTCTATCCTTTGCCTCAAAAGGATTGGGCTACCTTGATGCACTTTTGTTACTACTATCATTACTTGCTCATTACAAATTATCTTGGTATCAAACTACTCCGCTACTTACAATTTCAGCACTTGCAGACATTACCTTACTGAAAACTACTTGACATTTCCTTCTGCCCCTCGTTGTGTTCGACACTCTTACTTATCGAAAAGAGCTATAATTGATCCCCTATACTTGTGGGACATCATGATAGTTGCTCTTTGATTGATAAAAGTGGGTTTGAAGAAGTCAAAACTTTAACTAGTGATGTGCCCACTCTTTTGTATTACAAAGACTTTATTTATGATAGTTGCTCTTTGATTGATTGTATTTCTTTGTTGCAATCCATGATGAATTCACCCCATGCTTATGAACAAAATAAAGCTTTTACTAAACATATTGTTGATGCCTTGATGAAATCTTTGGAAGAAAAGGTGGAATTAGAAGTTTCTATTCCTAGAAAATTACATGATGAATGGTAACCTACTATCGAAGTCAAGATTAAAAATTATGGGTGTTTTGCTTTATGTTACTTGGGTGTTAGTGTTTCTACAATTCTGAAATCTTTATGTGATGTGCTTGGTCTTACCGATATTGCGGAGTGTTCTTTAAATTTGCACTTGGCGGATTCTACTATTAAAAGGCCTATGGGAAGAATTAATGATGTTCTTATTCTTGCAAATAGGAATTTATGTGCCCATAGATTTTATTGTTCTTGATATTGATTGCAATCTATCGCGTCCAACTATTCTCGGTAGACCATTTTTACGCACTATCGGTGCCATGATTGATATGAAAGAAGGCAATATTAAGTTCCAATTTCCACTAAGGAAGGGTATGAAACACTTCCCTAGAACAAGAATTAGGCCAGCATATGAATCAATCATGAGGGCATATTATGAATCTAGGAACAAAGATGACAAAACTTACATCCTTGCTTTATGCCTAGCTAGGGGTGTGAAACAATAGTGCTTGTTGGGAGGCAACCCAATGAATAAAATTTATTTTTGCCTTTTGCTTCCTGTTCTTCCGTGTTAGAACAATTATGCTACTGTTATGATTGTGTTTTTTGTGTTTTAATAGGTGTTTGTGCCAAGTAAACCCTTTAGGATCTTCTAGGGTGATAGTTGATTTGATCTTGCTGAAAAACAGAAACTTTCGCGCTCACGAAAATAATTTTAATTTTTAACCAGAGCATGATAAAATACAAATTATTTTTGCAGAAGATTAATATACAAATTTCCCCGATCTTCCTAAGTTTTCAGAATATTTGGAGTTACAGAAGTATTTGAAATAACCAGATTGCTACAGTTTGTTATGTTTCTGACAGATTTTGTTTTCTTTGCGTTATGTGCTTGTTTTGATGATTCTATGGTTTTCTTTGAAGAGTTTTTTCCATAGAAAAGTTGGAGTACAGTAGATATAATGCAATAATAAAATATGAATTGGTTTGTGACAGCACTTACAATAGTGATTTGTTTTCTTATACTAACGGATCTCACAAAGGTTTTGTTGAGTTTTGTGTGATTGAAGTTTTCAAGTTTTGGGTTATCTTACGATGGATGAAGGAATAAGGAGTAAGAAGGGCCTAAGCTTGGGGATGTCCATGGCATTCGAAGCTATTATCCAAAGATAAGCAAGCAACTAAGCTTGGGGATGCCCCGAGTGGCATCCCCTCTTTCTTCTAACCACCATCGGTATTTTACTCGAAGCTATATTTTTATTCGTCAAATACTATGAGTTTTGCTTGGAGAGTCTTGTATGATAAGAGTGTTTCCTTGTTTTGTTTTGTGTTTTAAGTTTTGAATACTTGCTGGACACACCTCTTTTAGAGAGACAAAATTAAGCCATGACTTGTTAGAATTGCTCCCTATGCTTCACTTAAATATTTATGAGCTATGGAATTTGCTCTAGTGCTTCACCTATATCTTTTTGAGCATGGTGTGCTTTAGTATTTTTGAAGAAATGCTCTCTTGCTTCACTTAGATTTATTTGAGAGTTAGTAATTTTTTAAGAAATTCTCTCTTGCTTCACTTAAATTAATTTGATAGAAAGAAATATTATGCTCATGATCTTCACTTATATTTGTTTGATCTTATCAAAAGCAACACAGAAAAATTGGTTCCAAAGTGATAGATATCCAAGAAGGATATAATAAAAACTTTCAGGAAGATCATTGGACAAAATAAACTTGATTCCTTGTAACAGTTTTGACATATGATGATGTGATATGTGAGTCATGTTCATGAGTAATTATGCTTTAGGAAGAATATTGGTGTTAAGGTTTGTGATTCCCTATGCAAGCACGAAAGTCAATAGTTGTGCAATGAAATTACGTCCTACTTGTGGTGCATTACTCGGTGTTAATTATGCTTAATGCTCGCTTGTGAGATTATTCGTTTCTTGGTTGGTCGCTTCTCAATCTTTTGCTAGCATTCATTTTGCACTAAGTATGATCACTACTTGTGCATCCAAAATCCTTTAAACCAGTTTTGCCATATGAGTCCAGTATACCTACCTATATGAGGTATTCTTTTGCCGTACTAAGCAAATTTGTATGTGCCATATCTAATTTTCAAAATAAATTTCTCTTTTGTGTGCTCGTACCGCTCGCGAGGCGTGATGTCCCACAAGTATAGGGGATCTATCATAGTCCTTTCGATAAGTAAGTTTCGAACCCAACGAGGAGCAGGAGCAAATGACAAGCAGTTTTCAGTAAGGTATTCTCTGCAAGAACTGAAATTATTGGTAACAGATAGTTTTGTGATAAGGTAATTCGTAACGGGTAACAAGTAACAAAAGTAAACAACGTGCAGCAAGGTGGCCCAATACTTTTTGTAGCAAAGGACAAGCCTGGACAAACTCTTATATAAATGAAAGCACTCCTGAGGACACATGGGAATTATCATCAAGCTAGTTTTCATCATGCTCATATGCTTCGCGTTCGTTACTTCGATAATTTGTTATGTGGGTGGATCGGTGCTTGGGTACTGCCCTTCCTTGGACAAGCATCCCACTTATGATTAATCCCGCTCACAAGCATCCACAACTATGGAAGAAGAATTAAGGTAAACCTAATCATAGCATGAAACATATGGATCCAAATCAGCCCCTTACGAAGCAACGGATCAACTAGGGTTTAAGCTTCTTTCACTCTAGCAACCCATCATCTACTAATTACTTCCCAATGCCTTCCCCTAGGCCCAAACAATGGTGAAGTGTCATGTAGTCGACGTTCACATATCACCACTAGAGGAAAGACAACATACATCTCATCGAAATATCGAACAAATACCAAATTCACATGACTACTTATAACAAGACTTCTCCCATGTCCTCAGGAACAAACGTAACTACTCACAAATCATATGCTTGTTCATAATCAAAGGGGTATTAATGTACATAAAGCATCTAAACATATAATCTTCCACCAAATAAACCAACTAGCATCAACTACAAGGAGTAATCAACACTACTAGCAACCCACAGGTACCAATGTAAGGTTATGAGACAAAGATCGAATACAATATATGAACTGGGGTTTGAGAGGAGATGGTGTTGGTGAAGATGTTGATGGAGATTGACCCCTCCCAATGAGAGGATCGATGGTGATGACGATGGTGGTGATTTCCCCAACCCGGAGGGATGTTTCCCCGACAAAACAACTCTGCCAGAGCCCTAGATTGGTTCCGCCTCGAGACGGTGGCGCTTTGTCCCGAAAGCTTCGTTCTGATTTTTTCTAGGGAAAAAGATACCTTATACCAGAAGATGGGCATCGGGGGGCTTCCAGGTGGCCCACGAGGTAGGGGGGCGCTCCCTCCACCCTCGTGGACAGTAGGTCGCCCCCTCTGGTGCTTTCTTATCCCAATATTTTTAATATATTCCAAAACTGACTTTCGTGGAGTTTCAGGACTTTTGGAGTTGTGCAGAATAGGTTTCTAATATTTGCTCCTTTTCCAGCCCAGAATTCCAGTTGTCGGCACCCTCCCTCTTCATGTAAACCTTCTAAAATAAGAGAGAAAAGGCATAAGTATTGTTACATAATGTGTAATAACAGCCCATAATGCAATAAATATCGATATAAAAGCATGATGCAAAATGGACGTATCAACTCCCCCAAGCTTAGACCTCGCTTGTCCTCAAGCAGAAGCCGATATCAAAAAATATGTCCACATGTTTAGAAATAGAGGTGTCGATAAAATAAAATACGGAAATGAGGGCATCATGATCATTCTTAG
>NC_041386.1:261387384-261395554 GCF_002162155.2 Triticum dicoccoides | reverse complement strand
CCAACACATAGTGCTTGCCAAAGGATAAAGTGTAAAAAGGAAAGTTGAAGATCACCATGACTCTTGTATAAGGTATAAGACACAAATAAAAGATAGGCCCTTCACAGAGGGAAGCAGAGGTTGTCATGTGCTTTTATGGTTGGATGCACAAAATCTTAATGCAAAAGAATGTCACTTTATATTTCCACTTGTCATAGGGACCTTTATTATGCAGCCCGTCGCTTTTATTTCTTCCATATCACAAGCTCGTATAAAGCTTGTTTTCTCCACACTAACAGATCATACATATTTAGAGAGCATTTTTTATTGCTTGCAACAATGACAACTTACTTGAAGGATCTTACTCAATCCATAGGTAGATATGGTGGACTCTCATGGCAAAACTGGGTTTAAGGATATTTGGAAGCACAAGTAGTATCCCTACTTGGTGCAAAGAATTTGGCTAGCATGAGGGGGAAAGGAAAGCTCAACATGTTGGGTGATCCATGACAATATAATTTATTTCGGATATAAGAAAACATAACCCATTACGTTGTCTTCCTTGTCCAACATCAAATTTTTAGCATATCATATTTGAATGAGTGCTCACACTCATAAAAGATGTCCAAGATAGTATATTTATATGTGAAAACCTCTCTTTCTTTATTACTTCCTATTAATTGCAACGATGACCAAAACTATGTTTGTCAACTCTTAACAACTTTTATTCATCATACTCTTTATATGTGAAGTCATAACTCTCCATAAGATCAATATGATCTCTTTATTTCATTTTATTGTTTCTTTTTTCTTTTATTCCCACAAGATCATAGCAAGACAACCAAGTCCTCGACTCAAGACTAATCTTTATTATATATAGCTCATGGACACGATTACATACATAAGGATCAACACAAAAACTCAAAGCTAGATCATACTGAACTTTATTCTACTAGATCAAGATATAACCAAAAGGATTGAACTAAGAAAAAGGTAAAGATAGAAGTGTGATGGTGATACGATACTGGGGCACCTCCCCCAAGCTTGGCAGTTGCCAACGGGAGTGCACGTACCCATGTATTTATGTCTCCTTCGGAGGTGGTGATGATGGAGTTGTTGATGATGTAGGCTTGTCGTCCATCTTCCAAGGTATAGGCTCACCATCATAGAAGGATGATCGAGTCTCCTGGATCCTCAAACCTACAGCCAAACTCATCCTCTTGAATCTATATTCACACTCACAATTTTGGTTTTGCAGGTCATAGATCTAGCTTGGAGGTGCTCGATTGTCTCGTGAAGCTTGAAGATGGTCTCCCCAATGTTCTTGGCATCTAGCTTGTGGTTTTTGGTGAACTCCGCGATCATCATGTGGTTGTCGTTGAGTCCACATTCCACCATCCCCTGGCACTTGAAAACTTGTTGCTCCATTGCTTCGAGTCTTATCTCCACGCTCCCGGTCCTCCTTGGTCCCTCAACATCGTGGATGTGCATTACCCCCTCACGCATCTCAATGGTTTGAGGGTGTTGCAGCACCTCCACGAGGTAGGGTTTGATGACCTTCTCGAAAATTTTGTCCTTGGGGGCGCTTGAAGAAGTCATGGTGATCTAGATTTGTCAGAAAAATAGCTCAAAACAAAAGTAGAGGATTTTGTCATGGTACGGTGGTCACAACCTTCGGGAGATTATATAATGAATTTTTACCAATCAGGAGAAGTATCGTGCAAGAAAACAGAGTCTGGAGGGCACACGAGGTGCCCACGAGGCAGGGGCGCGCCTAGCGGGGTAGGGCGCGCCCTCCACCCTCGTGGATGCCTCATGTCCCTTCCGGACTACTTCTAATTTTCCTATTTTTTATATATTCCAAAATGGAGAAAAACTGCTCTTAGAACTATTTTGGAGTGGGTTTACTTACCGTACACATAACTATTCCTTTTCGGAGTCTAAAACGTTTTGGAAAGTGTCCCTTATGTACTTCTCCGGGGTTACGGTGTCAATAACATTGGTTTCAAAATTTATGGGATTACCTGAGATATAATGTTTCATTCTTTGACCGTTCACCACCTTCGGATTTGTGCCTTTGAAGTTGTTGATTTTTATGGCACCGGAATGATAGACCTCCTCGGTAACTTAAGGACCTTCCCATTTAGAGAGGAGTTTTCCTACAAAAATCTTAAACGAGAGTTGTATAACAAAACATAATCACCTACATTAAACTCACGCTTTTGTATCCTTTTGTCATGCCATCTTTTAACTTTTTCTTTAAACAGTTTGGCATTCTCATAGGCCTGGGTTCTCCACTCATCAAGTGAGCTAATGTCAAATAGTCTCTTCTCACCGGCAAGTTTGAAATCATAATTGAGCTCTTTAATGTCCCAATATGCCTTATGTTCTAGTTCGAGAGGTAAGTGACATGCTTTTCCATAAACCATTTTATACGGAGACATACCCATATGATTTTTATATGCAGTTCTATAGGCCCATAATGCATCATCAAGTTTCTTGGACCAATTCTTTCTAGATCTATTAACAGTCTTTTGCAAAATTAATTTAGTCTCTCTATGACTCAGTTCTACTTGACCACTAGACTGTGGGTGGTTTGGAGATGCAATTCTATGATTAACATCATACTTAGCAAGTATTTTATGAAAAGCACCATGAATAAAATGTGAACCACCATCAGTCATTAAGTATCTAGGGACTCTAAACCTCAGAAAATTCTTTCTTTAAGCATCTTTATAGAGGTGTTATGATCAGCAGTACTAGTTGGAATAGCTTCTACCCACTTAGTAACGTAATCAACAACAACTATAATATGTGTATACCCATTAGAGGAAGGAAACGGTCCCATATAATCAAAGCCCCAAACATCAAATGGTTCAATAACAAGTGAATAGTTCACATGCATTTCTTGACGTCTACTAATATAACCAATTCTTTGACATTCATCACAAGACAAGACAAACTTACGGGCATCTTTGAAAAGAGTAGGCCAATAAAAACCGGATTGCAATACCTTATGTGCAGTTCTATCTCCAGTGTGGTGTCCTCCATTAGCCTCGAAGTGACACTTGCATAGGATCTGTTCCTGTTCATGCTCAGGTACACAACGTCTAATAACACCATCTACTCCTTTATAAAGGCGTGGGTCATCCCAGAAGTAATGTCTCAAATAATAGAAAACTTTTTCTTTTGCTAGTATGTGAAACTAGGTGGTATAAATATAGCAACAATGTAATTAACATAATCAGCATACCATGGAGTAGTACGAGAAGCATTTATGATAGCTAATTGTTCATCAGGAAAACTATCATCAATAGGGAGTGGGTCATCAAGAACATTTTCTAACCTAGACAAGTTGTCTGCAACGGGGTTCTCAGCTCCCATCCTATCAATAATATGCAGATAAAATTCTTGTAGCAAGAGAACCCATCTAATAAGTCTAGGTTTACAATCTTTCTTTTCCATAAGGTATTTAATAGCAGCATGTTCAGTGTGAAAAGTTACTTTAATTAGAATGAACAATATAAGGTCTGAACTTATCACAAACAAATACAACTGCTAAAAATTCTTTTTCAGTAGTAGCATATTTTCTCTGGGCACTGTCTAGATTTTTTCTAGCATATCGGATAACATTTAATTTCTTATCAACTCTTTGTCCTAGAACAGCACCTACAGCATAATCACTAGCATCACACATAATTTCAAAGGGTAAATTCCAATCAGGTGGCTGAACAATAGGTGCAGAAATCAAGGCTTTCTTAAGTATTTCAAATGATTCTACACAATCATCATCAAAGACGAAATGAACATCTTTTTTTAAGAGATTAGTCAGATGCCTAGAAATTTTTGAGAAGTCTTTAATGAACCTCCTATAAAAAACTGACATGACCAAGGAAACTTCTTATACGTTTAATGTCCTTAGGACACGACATCTTTTCAATATCATCAACTTTAGCTTTATCAACTTCAATACCTCTTTCAGAAATTTTATGCCCCAAGACAATACCTTCATTAACCATAAAGTGGCACTTCTCCCAATTCAAGACAAGATTAGTTTCTTCACATCTCTGCAAAACTTGATCAAGGTTGCTTAAGCAATGATCGAAAGAAGTTCCATACACAGAGAAATCATCCATGAAAATCTCAACAATCTTTTCACAAAAGTCAGAGAATATAGCAGTCATACATCTTTGAAAGGTAGCATGTGCATTACATAAACCAAAAGGCATACGTCTATAAGCAAAGGTACCGAAAGGGCAAGTAAAAGTGGTCTTTTCCTGATCCTCTTTTGACATAGGTGTTTGAGAGAAACTAGAATAACCGTCTAGAAAGAAAAAATGTGTATGTTTGGATAATCTTTCTAGCATTTGATAAATAAAAGGTAAAGGGTAATGGTCCTTTCTAGTATCTTTATTTAATCTGCGGAAATCAATTACCATTCTATAACCTGTAACAATTCTTTGTGGGATCAATTCATCTTTATCATTCGCAACAAAAGTAATGCCTCCCTTCCTAGGGACATAATGGACAAGACTTACCAACTAACTATCAGCAACAAGACAAATTATACCTGCCTCCAGAAGCTTTAGTATTTCATTTCTTACCAATTCTTTCATCTTAGGATTTAACCGTTGTTGGTGATCAACAACTGGTTTAGCGTCTTTCTCCAATTTTATTTTGTGCTGGCATAGAGTGGGACTAATGCCCTTAAGATCATCAAGAGTATATCCAATAGCAGCACGGTGCTTCTTTAGAGTTTTCAATAATTTATCTTCTTCCTGCTTTGAAAGGTTAGCACTACACTACTAGGAAAAGGCCTACTAGTGGCGCACCAGTTTTGCCTACTAATGGCGCATTACTGGTGCGCCACTAGTACCACGCCACTAGTATTATATACTAATGGCGCACCACAGGTGCACCATTAGTATCTGGTATACAAATGGCGCACCACGCCGTGCACCATTAGTATAGACCAACATGCGCCATTAGTATCTGGCATACTAATGGCGCACTATGGGGTGATGCGCCATTAGTATGAATATTAGGTTTTTTACTTTTCTGATTTTTGCACAGGTTACAAAATATATTATTGGACAGAATATAGACAGCACCACACAACAAGAGCAGATTCATCGAATACAATAAAAGATTAGTCTCCAAATAAAATTCATCATATTAGTCTCCGAATTCAAAAGACCGCACAAAGATAGAACATTACAAGTCTCGAGACCGCGAGTAGCGAGTTTGACGGAAGTAATACTAATCCTAACAAGTCCTACTAATCATCATCATACAACTTCTACTCGTTATTAATAACAAGTCATACGATCATCATCTTGATATTCATCGAACGAACCCTACTTAATTGTTCTCAGCACATGATCATCAGTATTAGGCAGGACCTAAATACCCTATGTAAGGTAAAATAGCATAAAACAACATAGACCCTGACTCTCCATTATGGAGAATGGAGATCATCCTGTCTCCAATTCTTGCGCTTCGCTTCCTTTTGCTTCCAAGAACCTCCTTACTGTCCATACATTTTTTCCATCCTTTTATTTTCATGTCTCCACTTCTTTTAGAAATCTCGTATGGACAGTTGAGATTCGTCGGATGACCTGGCTGTATGTTCAAAACATTAAGACTACCTTTCTGATACATCAAATGAGGCACACAATTCTCTGGGATTATCTGTTGAAAAACATAGTAATAACTTCATAGTTAGAAATGATGTACTAGTTTTCGAAGTATGCAAAAGATGCACGGATGTCGTAATAGCAAAAATCTTACCAGGGTATCTCCATGGTAGTTACCATAGTTGAACACATGCACTAGTGGCACGTATTGACCATAATGTTGAGGAGTTTGATTGTGGATATTGTAATTCTCAATGTCAGTACAAAATCCGACCAGATGATTTTTCTCCTTG
Organism: Triticum dicoccoides; assembly: GCF_002162155.2. Classification (NCBI taxonomy): domain Eukaryota; kingdom Viridiplantae; phylum Streptophyta; class Magnoliopsida; order Poales; family Poaceae; genus Triticum; species Triticum dicoccoides. Next base: position 261,389,646 of record NC_041386.1, on the reverse strand, counting down.
TAAGTTGTTAATTCGGAGCCATCGGTGTAGTGGGTTTTGTCTACCATCTCCCGCACATTCTTTGAACAATAAAAATAAGTTGTCAATGGAAATAAGCTGTCAATTATTTTGAAATAAACAATATAAATTAGCTAATAACTATGTTTGATAAACTCACATAGCGGTAGAACTGGAGGCGTATCAACAAGGACCCAAATGTCCATATTGTCTTGGTCGATGTCGGGATTACCAAGATACATGGTGATAAGCATACCCTCATCAAAACCATACATCTTGCAAAATGCTTCCCAATTTTTGCAACCAAAATGGGTTACGTTCTCAGAATTATACAGATTTACTTCAAAGTCCACATCGTGATGAGTCCTCAGGTGAATTTTCTTTGTTTCAGAAATTTCATGGTCTTCAAAATCCATCCTCTCCAAGACATAGCGTCTTGCATGGCATGCGATAAGCTATAATCGAATTGTAAAAGATTAAAATTACATGTTGAAATAATTGAAGTCATGCTTAATTATGAAAAAAACAATTGTCATCGTTGTGTACCATTTCAACTTCGAAGGTCTCCTCGAGCTTAATGCTGAAGTGCCGATCATCGTCCAGGTGAGGCCTGTCGCACAGACCTCGATCGTCGTGGCACCAGCTGCACTCCCCCGGGAGACTTTCGTCGTCCGATGACGACATTTCCTACGTTCATAATTCAAAACTCCATCGTCTCTTGACATTAGTAATAACTATGAGTTGATATCACACTTCTATATGTATAACACAAGAGGAAGTTGATCCTCCTTAATTAAGTACTAAGACAGCCCGGCCCATGCATTAGTCGCAAGTACCCCATATGTCCTATTTTTAGCAAAGTCATGCTAAAATTCATGGAAAATTTCAGCATGACCTTTGCTGAAAATAGGACATATGGACTACCCGAATTTTCCGGAACGGAAGTTAATCGACATTCTAGCAAACTCAAGGGCCTCTCGGGGTACCTGCAAAATCATCACGACACGATGGTCAGAGACATGACCTTTGCTGAAAGTTGTTTTCTGTAAAAGATGATCATGGAAGCCAGCCAGGCAGGTGATTGTCACTCAAATTAAGCTGGGTTTAGACTGACTGAAGCATCTGTCTTCCTGCCTTTGTTTTTCTCTCTTCCTTTCACATTAACTTTACTTTCCAAAGGAAATAAAAATACAATGCATACATACATACTAAAGCAGGTAGATAGATAGTTAGATAGATGAGCATGTTCAGTTTACAAGAATGAATATAAACAAGCAAAGAATGCATGCATGCATATCAAGCCTGCCTTGACAAATCTACCAAGCCTGCCTAAAGCATGTCTGCATGATGGGTATCACACTATCAGTTACTACCAGTTAATTACTAGTCATGCCAAATAAGATACTCCTCCTCATCATCATATAAAAAAATGACCAATCCGAATTATTTAAGCTCAGTCTCAATATTCTGAAAACATAAGAGCTCATGTCATACATATGCTGGTGTGGTAAAGGAAAATATTGATAAAATAGCTCTAGCTCTCAAGAGTCTAAACGGAAGCATGTGAAAAAATGGCCAAGATTGCACCTTCTATCTACTCTGGCCCTAAGTCCCAATTTAGTTTTACAAGCGAAAGCATGAGAAAACAGCAGATAGAAGAAAAATCAAGCTTGCAAATTTAAAATATGGTTTGACACAAGGCATGTTTGCTTATTTCAAGATATCGAATAACCTTCATTTGAGCCAAGGCAGATAACTTTTAAGCTATGCCACTGAAGAATAAGGACACCAAACAGAATATAGTCAACACCATATTATATTATGCTCCAGTGCAGCAGAAAATTTACATCAGACCAATTACGCTCATTTTTCAAACTCCTGAGCTTGCAACTTTGCACCCCCTGCCTAATAGACTAGACATACTGATTAAATCTTACACCCTATCCATCGAGTTTCACACTGACAGAAAGAACATCACATTTATCATCAAATGCTAAGCTAACATCATTCAAGCGCTTCAATTGACAAATTTGCATAGCAAAGGAGCTCACCGTCCGGTGACAAGGCAGAGGCAGGTCGGCAGCGGCCGGCGTTGAAGAGGGGGGCATCGCCGAGGAGAGCGGTGAAGAGGGGGGCGTCGGTGTCTCGCCTGGATGCTCTGCATGACGGGGGAGGGGGCGGCGTCCGGAGGCAGAGGAGATGGTGGGCACGGCCCTGAACTCGGGGTTGTTGGTGGAGGAGGAGATGGTGCGGGGAGCCGGCGGC
>NC_041386.1:261381477-261387159 GCF_002162155.2 Triticum dicoccoides | reverse complement strand
GGCGGCGAGGCCCGAGACGGCGAGGCGGGGCGCGGGGGTCGTCAGAGCGGGTGTGGAGCAAGGGGGGGGGGAGTGGAGGGAGGGACGAAGGGATCGGGCGAATTAGCTAGGGGAAAGATTACTAATGGCGCACCCCCTGGCGGTGCGCCATTAACTAGGGGGAAAAACTTAGTAATGGCGCACCTGTGGACAGTGTGCACTGTCTACATGATGCGCCATTAGTATGTTTGGAAAAATGAAAAAAATAAAATTGTTACTAGTGGCGCACCATGTATCTGGTGCGCCATTAGTGTCTTCCACACTAATGGCCCACCTGCACATGGTGCGCCACTGCTATATTGTAGTGGCGCACCACATGTCAGGTGCGCCATTAGTATCCATTTCATCTATAGCCCTTTTCCTAGTAGTGCTAATAATAATAGGATATATCTTCTTTTCATCAAGATTAGCATATTTAAGAGTATTAGGTAATGGTTTAAGCTCAAACACGGGATCACCCTTGGGTGGAGGAGGATCCCCTAGAATTTCAACAGGCAAGTTGTGTTTCAAAATAGGTCCCTATTTAAAGAATACTTCATCTATTTCCCTTCTTTCATTCATAAAGATATCATTTTCATGGTCTAGCAAATATTGTTCTAAAGGATCATTAGGAGGCATGACAATAGAAGCAAGACCAATAATTTCATCTTTACTAGGCAATTTTTCATCATGGGGTTGTCTATGAAATTTAGCAAAATTAAAATCATGAGATATATCCCCTAAACCAACAGTAACAATATCCTTTTCATGGTCTATCTTAGCATTAACAATATTCAAGAAGGGTCTACCAAATATAATTGGACAAAAGTCATCTTGTGGGGAAGCAAGAACAAGAAAATCAGTAGGATATTTAATTTTCCCACACAAGACTTCAACATCTCTAACAATCCCAACTGGTGAAATAGTAACATCAATATCTTCTATCTCAGCAGGTGCAATATCATGCATAGTTTCTTTATATAAAGTATAAGGTAATGCACTGACATTAGCACCCATATCACATAAGCCATGATAATAGTGATCTCCTATTTTAACAAAAACAACAGGCATGCCAACAACATGTCTATGTTTATTTTTAGTATCGGGTCTAGCAATTCTAGCAGCTTCATCACAGAAGTAAATAAGATGCCCATCAATATTATTGACCAAGAGATCCTTAACCATAGCAATACTAGGTTCAACTTTAATTTTCTCAAAGGGTGTAGGTGTTCTAGCATTACTCTTACGAACCACAGTTGAAACTTTAGCATGATCCTTTATTCTAACAGGGAAAGGTGGTTTCTCAATATAAGCGATAGGAACAATAGGATCAACATTATAAGTGATAGTATTTTCTTCAACTTTAATAGGTTCATCTACTTTTAGTTCAATGGGAGGATGATATTTAAACCACTTCTCCTTAGGGAGATCAACATGAGTAGCAAATGATTCACAGAAAGAAACTAATATCTCAGAGTCAAGTCCATATTTAGTGATAAATTCACGAAAAGCATCGGTATCCATAAAAGATTTAACACAATAAAACTTAGGTGTTATACCTGACACCTTACCTTCGTCGAATTCCCAATCTTCAGAGTTGCGTTTAATTCTTTCCAATAAATCCCATATGAATTCAATAGTCTTCATCACGAAAGAACCAGTACAAGAAATATCGAGCATGGAGCGATTATTGAGAGAAAGCCGAGCATAAAAAAATTGAATAATAATTTCTCTTGATACCTCAAGATTGGGGCATGAATATAACACTGACTTAAGCCTCCCCCAAGCTTGAGCGGTAATTTCTCCTTCGTGAGGCCAAAAATTATATATATAATTATGATCACGATGAACTAGATGCATATGATAAAACTTCTGATGAAATTCCAATTTCAATCGGTTGTAGTTCCACGATCCAATATCATCTCATAGCCTAAACCATGTCAATGCTTTTACCTTCAAAGATAAAGGGAAGACCTTCTTCTCGATAACATCCTCGGGCATACCTGCAAGTTTAAATAATCCACAAACTTCATCCACATAGATTAGGTGCATATCCACAAACTTCATCCACATAGCTAGCAGTTTCTCTATCATACCCAAAGGAATTTCAAAGTAAACATTTCTAGTAGGTTTATTAGGTTGAGGAGCAACACTTTTCTCTACTGTTCGGGGTGAAGATACCCCTAACAAGCCCCTCAAAGGATTATTTTCCATAGTAACAAGTGACAGTAAATTTCACCACACTATATAAATTTTTCCTTACCAAATTCCACCTACCAAAGGCGCTTCACTCCTCGGCAATGGCGCCAGAAAAGAGTCTTGATGACCCACAAGTATAGGGGATCTATCGTAGTCCTTTTGATAAGTAAGAGTGTCGAACCCAACAAGGAGCAGAAGGAAATGACAAGCAGTTTTCAGTAAGGTATTCTCTGCAAGCACTGAAATTATCGGTAACAGATAGTTTTGTGATAAGGTAATTCATAACGGGTAACAAGTAACAAAAGTAAACAAGGAGCAGCAAGGTGGCCCAATCCTTTTTGTAGCAAAGGACAAGCTGGGACAAACTCTTATATAAAGGAAAGCGCTCCCGAGGACACATAGGAATTATCGTCAAGCTAGTTTTCATCATGCTCATATGATTCGCGTTCGTTACTTTGATAATTTGTTATGTGGGTGGACCGGTGCTTGGGTACTGCCCTTCCTTGGACAAGCATCCCACTTATAATTAACCCCCTAGCAAGCATTTGCAACTATGAAAGAAGAATTAAGGTAAACCTAACCATAGCATGAAACATATGGATCCAAATCAGCCCCTTACGAAGCAACGCATAAACTAGTGTTTAAGGTTCTATCACTCTAGCAACCCATCATCTACTTATTACTTCCCAATGCCTTCCCCTAGGCCCAAACAATGGTGAAGTGTCATGTAGTCGACATTCACATAACACCACTACAGGAAAGACAACATACATCTCATCAAAATATCAAATGAATACCAAATTCATAGGACTACTTATAAGAAGACTTCTCCCATGTCCTCAGGAATAAATGTAACTACTCACAAATCATATTCATGTTCATAATCAGAGGGGTATTAATGTGCATAAAGGATCTGAACATATAATTTTCCACGGAATAAACCAACTAGCGTCAGCTACAATGAGTAATCAACACTACTAGCAACCCACAGGTACCAATCTAAGGTTTTGAGACAAATATTGGATACGAGAGGTGAACTAGGGTTTGAGAGGAGATGGTGCTGGTGAAGACGTTGATGGAGATTGACCCCCTCCTGATGAGAGGATCGATGGTGATGACGATGGTGACGATTTCCCCCTCCCAGAGGGATGTTTCCCCAGCAGAACAGCTCCGCCGGAGCCCTAGATTGGTTCCGCCTGGAGACGGCAGTGCTTCATCCCCAAAGCTTCCTTTTGATTTTTTCCAGAGCAAAAGATACCTTATACCAGAAAATGGGCATTGGGGGGCTTCCAGGTGGCCCACGAGGCAGGGGGCGCGCCCTCCACCCAAGGACGAGCATGAATTTAGCTAGGGGATGCTGATATGTCTCCAACATATCTATAATTTTTTATTGTTCCATGGAGTTATATTATCATTCTTGGATGTTTTATACTCATTCTATATTCATTTTATATCATTTTTTAGTACTAACCTATTGACATAGTGCCAAGTGCGAGTTGCTATTTTTTTTGCATGTTTTTACATCGTAGGAAATCAATACCAGACGGATTCCAAATGCAGAGAAACTTTTTATATCTTTTTTTGGACCAGAAGACATCCAATGGGCCAGAGAAGCGCCTGGGGCATGCTCTGAGGGGAGCACAACCCACCAGGGCGTGCCTGGAGGCCCAGGCGTGCCTTGGTGGGTTGTGCCCACCTCAGGTGCCCCCATACCGGCTCTTTACTCTATAAAGACGCAAATATTCCAGAAACCCTACGGAAGTCGACGAAAATAAATTCTAGCCACCGCAAGTTCCAGAAACACTAGATCCAACCTGGAAACCATCACGGATGGGTTCATCATGTCCATTGGTGCCTATTCGATGATGCGTGAGTAGATCTTTGTAGACCTTCAGGTCCGTAGTTAGTAGCTAGATGGCTTCATCTCTCTCATTTGATTCTCAATACAATGGTCTCTTGGATATCCATATGATGTAATTCTTTTGCGGTGTGTTTGTTGGGATCTGATGAACTTTGAGTTTATGATCAGATCTATCTCTTTTTATCCATGAAAGTTATTTGAGTCTTCTTTGCTCTCTTATATGCATGATTGCTTATAGCCTCGTATTTCTTCTTGGATATTTTGGTTTTGTTTGGCCAACTTGACCTATTTATCTTGCAATGGGAAGAGGTGCTTTGTGATGGGTTCGATCTTACGGTGCTTGATCCTAGTGACAGAAGGGGAACCGACACGTATGTATCATTGCCATTAAGGATAACAAGATGGGGTCTATTTCTACATAAATAGATCTTGTCTACATCATGTCATCGTTCTTATTGCATTACTCCATTTCTGCATGAACTTAATACACTAGATGCATGCTGGATAGCGGTCGATGTGTGGAGTAATAGTAGTAGATGCAGACATGAGTCGGTCTAGTAATCTTGGATGTGATGCCTATATAATGATCATTTCATGGATATTGTCATGATTATTTGAAGTTCTATCAATTGCCCAACAGTAATTTGTTCCACCACCATTTGCTATGTTCCTCGAGAGAAGCCACTAGTGAAAACTACGGCCCCGGGTCTCTTCTTTAATATATTTCCTTTGCCATCTATTTCCCTTTGATTTTATTTTCAGATCTATTGAACTAAAAATACAAAAATACCTTGCTGCAATTTATTTTATCCGAGATCTATTTATCCCATCTATCATATTTTTATCACGTCCATTTGCCATTTTTTGGCGCCGTTACCCGAAAGGGATTGACAACCCTTTAACACGTCGGGTTGCGAGTATTTGTTATTTGTGTGTAGGTGTTGTCTATGTACTGTTGCTTGGTTCTCCTACTAGTTCGATAACCTTGGTCTCATCACCGAGGAAATACCTACCATCACTGTGCTGCATCATCCCTTCCTCTTTGGGAAAATACCAACGTAGTCTAGCAGACATCACTCCTTGGCCTTGAGATTGATAAGTTTAAGATGTGTAGGCTCGTCTAGAGGCGCGAGGTTTTGGTTAATGCGCGGGCCGCACACGGCACCAACATGACACGGGCTTGGTCTGCCTGGTGCGCAGTCGGGTGAGTACTACTAGTGGTAGTACTAATACTACTTTGATGTGTCGTATCAACTCACAGAAGTATGCAACACTTCCTCAACAAACAAGCAAATAAGCAACTTATGCTCCTTACCCAAAGGATCTTTATATCCAACAGACACAAAATATCCCTTTGACTATGGGGAATTACTTTAACTGCTGATCTGATGTCGAAGTAATAGCTGCATCGCCACCAAAATCCACCATCTCTTAAGCTAAACTAGATCGAGCTAAACCCTATATTAGCATATTACTAAGATAAATAGAAGGAACTACAGAATCATTTAGGAGGTGAGCTTGTAAATCTGAATGTGGAGCGACACCGTCCTCGACAACCCAGCCCCGACCAGTAGCTTGGGTGGCACTGTGAAGAAGGTCAGCTC
>NC_041386.1:261294627-261381106 GCF_002162155.2 Triticum dicoccoides | reverse complement strand
GACGCCTCCGCTCTGATGAAGACAACTGATATGGCAATAAGCGCGCCAATGTCGAGTATGTTGTCGACCACAAAAAACGCGTGGCCGTCCACCTCCACGAACAGCAAGCGCCCCGGCTCCGACACGGACACTTGCAGCTGGAGCACCTTGCCGTACTAGATCCTACGTATGGGCATGGGATGCTGATACGTCCATTTTGCATCATGCTTCTATATTGATATTTATTGTATTACGGGTTGTTATTACACATTATGTCACAATACTTATGCCTTTTCTCTCTTATTTTACAAGGTTTACATGAAGAGGGAGAATGCCGGTAGCTGGAATTCTGGGCTGGAAAAGGAGCATATATTAGAGACCTATTCTACACATCTCCAAACGAACTGCAACTCCACGAAAGTTAGTTTTGGAATATATAAAAAATATTGGGCGAAGGAAGTAGCAGAGGGGGCCACGCACTGTCCATGAGGGTGGAGGACGCGCCCCCTGCCTCGTGGGCCACCTGGAAGCCCCCCGATGCCCATCTTCTGGTATAAGGTGTCTTTTGCCCCAGAAAAAAAATCAGAAGGAAGCTTTTGGGAAGAAGCGCCGCCATCTCGAGGCGGAACCTTGGTGGAACCAATCTAGGGCTCCAGCGGAGTTGTTCTGCTGGGGAAACATCCCTCCGGGAGGGGGAAATCGTCACCATCGTCATCACCATCGATCCTCTCATGGGGAGGGGGTCAATATCCATCAACATCTTCACCAGCACCATCTCCTCTCAAACCCTAGTTCATCTCTTGTATCTAATCTTTGTCTCAAAACCTCAGATCGGTACCTGTGGGTTTCTAGTAGTTTTGATTACTCCTTGTAGTTGATGCTAGTTGATTTATTCGGTGGAAGATTATATGTTCAGATCCTTTATGCACATTAATACCCCTCTGATTATGAACATGAATTTATTTGTGAGTAGTTATGTTTGTTCCTGAGGACATGGGAGAAGTCTTGTTATAAGTAGTCATGTGAATTTGGTATTTCTTTCGATATTTTGATGAGATGTATGTTGTCTTTCCTCTAGTGGTGTTATGTGAACGTCGACTACATGACACTTCACCATTGTTTGGGCATAGGGGAAGGCATTGGGAAGTAACAAGTAGATGACGGGTTGCTAGAGTGACAGAAGCTTAAACCCTAGTTTATGTGTTGCTTCGTAAGGGGCTGATTTGGATCCATATGTTTCATGCTATGGTTAGGTTTACCTTAATTCTTCTTTCGTAGTTTTGGATACTTGCAAGGGGGGTTAATCATAAGTGGGATGCTTGTCCAAGGAAGGGCAGAACCCAAGCACCGGGCCACCCACATATCAATTTATCAAAGTAACGAATGCGAATCATATGATCATGATGAAAACTAGCTTGACAATAATTTCCATGTGTCCTCAGGAGCACTTTCCTTAATATATAAGAGTTTGTCCAGGCTTGTCCTTTGCTACAAAAAGGATTGGGCCACCTTGCTGCACCTTGTTTACTTCTGTTACTTGTTACCCGTTACGAATTACTTATCACAAAATATCTGTTACCAATAATTCCAGTGCTTGCAGAGAATACCTTACTGAAAACTGCTTGTCATTTCCTTCTGCTCCTTGTTGGGTTCGACACTCTTACTTATCGAAAGGACTACGATAGATCCCCTATACTTGTGGGTCATCAAGAATCTTTTCTGGTGCCATTTTTAGGGAGTAAGTGCCTCTAGTAGGTGTAATTTGGTAAGGAAAAATTTATATAGTGTGCTGAAATTTACTGTCACTTGTTACTATGGAAAATAATCCTTTGAGGGGCTTGTTTGGGGTATGTTCACCTTGACAAGTAGAGAAAAGAGTTGCTCCTCAACCTACTAAACCTACTGAAAATATTTACTTTGAAATTCCTTCGGGTATGATAGAGAAACTGCTAGCTAACCCTTTTAAAGGAGATGGAACATTACATCCTGATATGCACCTAATCTATGTGGATGAAGTTTGTCAATTATTTAAGCTTGTAGGTATGCCCGAGGATGTTATCAAGAAGAAGGTCTTCCCTTTATCTTTGAATGGAAAGGAATTTACATGGTTTAGGCTATGTGATGATACTGGCTCATGGAACTACAACCGATTGAAATTGGAATTTCATCAGAAGTTTTATCCTATGCATCTGGTTCATCGTGATCGTAATTATATATGTAGTTTTTGGCCTTGCAAAGGAGAAAGTATCGCTCAATCTTGAGGGAGTCTTAAGACAAAGTTATATTCATGCCCCAATCATGAGCTCTCAAGAGAAATTATTATTCAAAAAATTTATGCTCGGCTTGCTCTCAATAATCGCTCCATGCTCGATACTTCTTGTATTGGTTCTTTTATGATGTAGACTATTGAATTCAGATGGGATTTATTGGAAAGAATTAAACGCAAGTCTTAAGATTGGGAACTCGACGAAGGTAAGGAGTTAGGTATAACACCTAAGTTTGATTGTGTTAAATTTTTTATGGATACCGATGCTTTTCGTGAATTTAGCACTAAATATGAACTTGACTCTCAGATAGTAGCTTATTTATGTGAATCATTTTCTACTCATGTTGATCTCCCTAAGGAGAAGTGGTTTAAATATCATCCTCCCATTGAAGTAAAAGTATTTGAACTTATTAAAGTTGAAGAAGAGACTATCACTTATAATGTTGTTCCTATTGTTCCTACCACTCATATTGAGAAACCACCCTTCCCTTTTAGAATAAACAATCATGCTAAAGCTTCAACTGTGATTTGTAAGAGTAATGCTAGAACACCTACACCCTCTGAGGAAATTAAAGTTGAACCTACTATTGTTAAGGATCTCTAGGTCGATAATATTGATGGGCATTGTAACGCCCCGAGACCGTTGCGCCAGATGCCTTCCAGTTATTCGTTGTTCTTGCCTTGTCTTATTGCATTAGTGCCTGTGTCTATTTTGCATTCTCATAATCATCATGTGCATTGTCATATTCGTGCATGTTGTATTGTTGCATGCTCCATGTGTGGTTCTTGCACCATCACTCCTCCTTCCTTCCCTTTCTTCCATTTCTGCAAGTGCCACTTTCCCTTCTCTTTTGTTGTTCATCTTTTCCCCAATTTTCTAACACCATGTACCTAGCCTCTCTGCCAAATTTCATCTCATTGGAATTGTTTTGGTTAGGGTTTAGAATGGTTCAAGTTTGAATTTATTTCAAGCTTGAATTATTTTTACTTCCTTTAAAAATCTCCAAACCAAATTTATTAAATAGGGCACATTTTCAGAATCATGGGAATATTTTTATATTTCTGTAGCTCCTCTCTTTTTTCCCCTGCTCTTTCCTTTTTGTATTTCTGTCTAAAGAAATGGAAAGGAAAGAAAGCAGCATTAGCAGTGCAACCCAACAGCGCTCACCTACCTGGGCCTCGGCCTCCCAGGCTGGCCCAGCTAACCTCGCACCGCCAGGAGAGAAGCGCACCGCGCTCGATCCCATCTCTCCCTCTCGCCACCCACAGGAGCCATTGCGCCTTCCTCCGTCAGCTCCACCTTGCATGACCCTTCCCCTGCTTTCTTCCACCACCCGCCTCCGCCTTCGATCGCCAAGAGTCCGCTGCATCGCCAGGAGGCCGCCGCATCGTCGGGGACGCCAAGCGCCGCCCTCCTTCCTCTTCAGGCGGCCATGGCACCCCGCCGCAGGCGCCCTGCAGCCGCCACCGTTCTGCCGCAGTGCTGCGCCCCACCTCCATGGCCGTCGCGCCCCGCCTCGCCGCCTTGGCCTCGCCAAGCTCACCGGCAGCCGCGAGCTCGCCTGTCCATGCCATCCTTCTCCGTTGCGCGCCTCCGGCTGCTCGCCAGCTCCAAGGCGCTCCTCTTCCTCCGCGTCCGACCCCGCCAACAGACCCCATGCATCCCTGCACCCCAAGTCTGTCGCCACCGCACCTTCTTGCCTCCTCCGCGCCCATCCCCTGTTGCATCTCCGTCGGCCTCATCACTACGCTATGGAGCTCCTGCCTGAGCCGTCCCCTTCGGCCAACTCTGTTGCTGCCGCCGCTGCTTCAATCTTCCTTGGTGCATCTCGTTTCCAACAAACGGCAGCCTGATGGTTACCTCCCCACCATGTACCATCGACCCTAGAACATCACGAGAACGTCTACAACTACTCTGTACCCGGACCGCCAAGTCCATCTTCGAGGATTTCACCAAGTACCTGGACGCCTGATGCCTAGAACGCCTACCGTCGACCCCTTGGACGTCAAGTACCTCTACGAACCGTGTACGACTACCGTCGCTGAAGGCCGTCGAGTGAACAACAACCCTCGCCGTGGATCCGACAAGACCTCTGAGATCGACTTCATGGACCGACAAGTACTTTGACGACCATTGTTCGCCAAGTACCCCTTCGGATCGCTAAGTTCGACTACTGATGACATGTACCACTACCATCGCCGAGATTGCGAGAACCTCTACCGGCGACCTCGGAGTGTGTACGATGACCGTTGTTGAAGACCCGTACCTCTACCGCTTTCCGAACACGAACGTCTACTTCCCTCGTCGACCCGTGAACGACTACTTCTTCTATGAACCAATCCGCTTCGAAATGCACGCTTCGAAGGTATAACCCCGAGATGACCGCCCGTGAACGAATGCATGTATTGTATGAGATGCATGTTTGGATGTTGTACCCTCCCGTGAATGCTAGTTGTTTCCCTTGCTTGGCACCATCATCGACCCGTGGGAACCCGGTAACCGGGATCACCCCACCATCTTTTGCACGCTCCCACCAAACTTTCTTTTGCACCGACGTCTCAATGAGCTGTCGGAACCGGAACGTTGTTGTGGCACCATTTCCGTTGTCGTTGCCATGCCACCCCTTTTGTTTCCGCCACGACGACAAATGCCTCATAACTTATCATGTCAACGTTTTCATAAATTGCATAAACTTGCGCATGTATCGGCATCATGATAAGAACAATTAAAATGTTTAAAATTGTTATTTGCATTAAATTGCTAAATGCATATGGGGTTTCACCGGATTTGTTGTTTGTTATATCCGGCCCCATTTAAATTGTTTAGATAGTATAGTTTTGTTATGCTCCACCTCTTGCCATGTTAACCAACATTTAATATTGTTGAGTACATAAACGAGAGAGAACTAAATAAGCCATGTGGTGTTCCATCAATATGCAACTCGTTGCATATTGAGCTCCATTTAACTTGTAGTATTTTTTGTGCACTTTTCCATGCCATGCCTCATTAAACCAGACATGCATTATACTTGTTTGCGCATCGTGCCATGCTTATGTGATGATTGTTTACTTCTTTCCGGTGTTGCTTCTTCGGGTTAGTTCCGATGACATCGCGTTTGTGAGGATCCGTTCGACTACGTCCGTTTGTCTCCTTCATGGACTCGTTCTTCTTCCTTGTGGGATCTCAGGCAAGATGACCATACCCTCGAAATCACTTCTATATTTGCTTGCTAGTTGCTCGCTCTTTTGCTATGCCGCGATACCTACCACTTGCTATATCATGCCTCCCATGTTGCCATGTCCAGCCTCTAACCCACCTTGTCCTAGCAAACCGTTGTTTGGCTATGTTACCGCTTTGCTAAGCCCCTCTTATAGCGTTGCTAGTTGCATGTGAAGATGGAGTTTGTTCCTTGTTGGAACATGTTTTTGTTGGGATATCACAATATCCCTTATTTAATTAATGCATCTATATACTTGGTAAAGGGTGGAAGGCTCGGCCTTATGCCTGGTGTTTTGTTCCACTCTTGCCGCCCTAGTTTCCGTCATACCGGTGTTATGTTCCTTGATTTTGCGTTCCTTACGCGGTTGGGTTATAATGGGAACCCCTTGACAGTTCGCCTTGAATAAAACTCCTCCAGCAAGGCCCAACCTTGGTTTTACCATTTGCCACCTAGCCTTTTTCCCTTGGGTTCTGCAGACTCAAGGGTCATCCTTATTTTGACCCCCCGGGCCAGTGCTTCTCTAAGTGTTGGTCCAAAACAGAGCCACTTGCGGTGCCACCTCAGGGAAACTTGAGGGTTTGTTTTAGTTGTACGGATTGCTCATCCGGTGTTGCCCTGAGGACGAGATATGTGCAGCTCCTATCAGGATGTCGACGCATCGGGCGGCTTTGCTGGCCTTGTTTTACCATTGTCGAAATGTCTTGTAACCGGGATTCCGAGTCTGATCCGGTCTTCCTGGGAGAAGGAATATCCTTCATTGACTGTGAGAGCTTGTGATGGGTGTCGGTGTCAAAACCGGTGGATCTCGGGTAGGGGGTCCCGAACTGTGCGTCTAAGGCGGATGGTAATAGGAGGCAAGGGACACGATGTTTTACCCAGGTTCGGGCCCTCTTGATGGAGGTAAAACCCTACGTCCTGCTTGATTATTCTTAATAATATGAGTAGTACAAGAGTTGATCTACCACGAGATCGGAGAGGCTAAACCCTAAAACCTAGCCTATGGTCTGATTGTATGTTGTCCTACGGACTAAAACCCTCCGGTTTATATAGACACCAGAGGAGGCTAGGGTTACACAAGGTCGGTTACAAAGGAGGAGATATACATATCCGTATTGCCTAGCTTGCCTTCCACGCCAAGTAGAGTCCCATCCGGACACGGGACGAAGTCTTCAATCTCGTATCTTTATAGTCCAACAGTCTGGCCAAAGGATATAGTCCGGCTGTCCGGAGACCCCCTAATCCAGGACTCCCTCAGTAGCCCCTGAACCAGGCTTCAATGACGATGAGTCCGGTGCGTAGTGTTGTCTTCGGCATTCCAAGGCGGGTTCCTCCTCCGAATACATCACAGAAGAGTTTGAATACAAGGATAGTGTCTGACCCTGCAAAATAAGTTCCACATACCACCATAGAGAGAATAATATTTCCACAAATGCAATCTGCTGACACGTTTTGGCAGCATGACATCATGCCATGGCCCGGTAATTATTCAAACCATTTTTCTTTAACCAGCCCTGCACATAACGCGAGGCGGTTTCTTGACACGTCTTGTCAAAGCAGAGATCATGTTCCCCTTATTACGGGATTCTCATCAATACGGACGTGGGTAACCCAACCATGCCTAGGACTCCTAGATTTTAGGCAAGTCCCAAACGGTCACAAGGAGGACGCTTGATATTCACCCTCTTTATAAAGGGACAAGGCTTTTACTTCTTCCCTCCCATGCTCAATCGAATCCTTCCCCCGCCTTGAGTTCTAACACCCAAAGCCCAGGTCAGGTGCTTCGGACCTTCAATCATGTCCGGATCCAGCCTTCAAGGCCGATGGATGCCTTCCTCCGTCACGGAGGAGGATATCAAGAAGTTGAGGGAGGCCATATACCTGACTGCCGAAATTTCGCATAGGCTGCCCGCCCGAGGGCAGGTCATCCCTACTCCCGAACCCAACGAGAGCATTGTGTTCATCTCCCACTTCCTCCGAGGACTAGGCCTCACTCTGGATCCCTTTGTTAGGGGTCTTATGTTCTATTACGGGATGGATTTTCACGACCTAGCCCCGGATTCCCTCCTTCACATCTCGTCATTTATTGTCGTTTATGAGGCCTTCCTCCGCATTACCCCTCACTTCGTCCTGTGGCTCAAGACCTTTGACGTGAAGCCGAAGATGGTCGAGGGGCAGTACGCAGCGTGCGGAGGTGCTCTAATAAGCAAAATTGCTGGCGCTCTATGGCCGAAGGGCTCCTTTCCAGAGGTGTCTGGATTGTGGCGACGGGAGTGGTTTTACGTCACATCTCCCCGAAGTTCCAAGTGGGTAGCCGCCCCCACCTTCCGCTCGGGCCCTCCACCACAACTGATGTCATGGATCAGCAGGGGCTGAGCAGGGGCCCGGCCAAGGACGTGCCCATACTGTAGAGCCGCATCCGAGATATCTTCGAGGGAGATTTCAGTCTGGTTATGGTAATGCAAGTCATGCTGGTTCGTCGAGTCCAGCCTTGCAAACACCGGCCCCTCTGCATGTGGGAATTCAACACGGAAGGACCGCGCACTATTCAGAATTTCCTCGGCCTGACGCACGAGGAGATGTACAAATCGTTCTTCGGACCCCAAACAGAGTGTCCGGACACTACCAAGGATGTGGGCCTGAGTAGCAACCACACCGCAGCCCAAGTAAGTAACCCCATGGCCGAGCACACTGTTTTTTTATCATGACATCATTCTGAAGAATCGCTCTTTGACCAGGACTAGATAACAAAGGCGAAGATGATCTGGTGTTCGGCCCCCCTTCCTGAAGGCTTGGACAATCCGGTGCTGGAAAAGATGCTTGAGCCAGCACCTTGCCTGGTGCCCTCAAAGGAAGATGAAGGGGGGAATAAAGAGGGCGAAAGTGGGCCTCCACCGCTACCTATTCCAACCGAGGGAATGAGCATCTCCATGAGGGAGGACAACCCAAGGGAAGAATCTGACATTATCTCCCCCCGGGGAAGGAAGAGGACTACCTCTGAAGATCCGGAAACCAAGGTTTCCAAACGGGAGAAGAAATCTCCAACGGAGGGTCCTGCCTCGGAGGGTGCTCTTGCCGCTCAATGTCCGCGTGGGGATCAGCCCTCAAAAGAGATGGAAGTAATCAAAAAGTACTTAATAGTAAAGGTATCCTACCTTACTTCTGAGGAAAAAAACTGAAGCATTTATCTTGCAGTTCAGATCTTAGCCCTTCCCAGCAGAGCTCGTCTTGGGGGGATCTTCTTCTGGAGATGATGGAGAGCGAAACGCCTCCCCCAGACTCCCCAGCTCAAGAAGCGGGCGACCTTGAAGTGTCGTCGCGGAGGGTCTCTCCGGATCCGGCGAGGCCAGAATACAATCCTATGGCCACCCGAAGTCCCCAGTATCCGGCTGTTGAAGAGAGCCACTGAAAGAGTCCGGCACCGTCTGGTATGCGGTCGGACGTACTGAGGGATCTGCTAGAGCGAGCGACTATCTCAGAAGAGCACCGTAAGTTGATGGGTACGGTGATTGAAAGGATTTTGTCCGTCGAAAGCGGGTTGCATGAAGCCTTTAAGAGTCTACTGATGGGTTTTGAGGTACGTGAAATGATGTACATTTTTGACAGTACCGCACATTTTAAGGTGTGCCCTGTGTAGATAGTAGCCCCTGAGACTCTGGTTGTCCTCGAGAACAGCGGCGAACAGAGGATTGTAGTCCCAGGTAATGACCAGACCGCCTTTATGTGCAGGTGGTTGACGCTCCGGTGGCTAGCCGGACTGATGGGTTCGCCGGACTAAAGCGACAACTGGATGCGGCAGATGCCGATATTGTGCTTGTCAATAAGCGGCTTGACGAGGCACAGGGTAAGTGATTTTTCTGGTGAACGTCACATAATAAGAGCAGCATGATGCCAGTATCTTTAATATGTTGTGACTGCAGATGGAGCTGCCACCGTGGAGGCCCTTCAGGCGGAGCTTGCCCGAGCCAAGGAGCAAGCAAGGAGTAATAATGGGGCCTCTTTAAAGGCGGCCGAATAGTTAAGAGCCGAAAAGGCCGCGCATTGCGAGAGCAAAGAGAAAATGGCCAAGATAGCTGTAAAGTTAAAAGACACTGCCGACTATTGCCAGCTTCTTGAAGAAGAAAACCAGGCGAAGGCGACGGACCTAGAAAAGGCCACTATGGCGACCAAAGACACCCACTTTCCAATGAGAGCGAAGAAGGAGGAGCTGCGTCAAGCCGGGGATATCGCGGCTGGGAAACCCTTCATGCTGTGGAGGAAGTTTGGAGATCCTCAGTATGCCCCTCTGGACCGGCTGTGGAGTTCGGCGGACGCATATCTGGACTTGGCGGGGAGTGATCTCGATGCGGCCGAATACTTCCGAGATCAAACAGATCGTGAAGTGGACAAGCTATTCTGGTCACACTTTAATGTTCCAGAGCGTCCGCTTCCATTAACTGATCGTCTTGCCGAATGGGCCGAGCTGAATAGATTCTCTGGACTCGCCATGAGGTCTGTTGTGGATCATCTGTGGCGGGAAAGGCCAAAGCCGAACAACTATTTTAGTTTGGTGCAGCAGTTCCTTGGTGCGGTGCCGCGCATTAATGCGATGAAGAGGTCGGCATGCATAGAAGGCTCGCGGATGGCCCTTGCCCGTGTCAAAACATACTGGGCGGAGATGGATGCCACCACTGTCGTGGCACAGGGCTCGGCGATAGGCCGAGTGGCTGCCGAGCACTATTTTGAAGAAGTTCTTGAAGGCGCTCATTCGATAGAGGCCCAGTGCTTGAAGAATATTTTGTTTGAATGACATGTATTCCCATTGTAAAAACAATGTTTTATTAAGTTTATGAAGGCTGTATTTATACTTTTGCCCGAAAGTATTATGATGCCTCTTGTGCGGCCGTTTATGTATATATGTATATAACCTGAAATATTGCAGTCGTCGGCTTCAGCCTCCACACATATAATGCGGGGGTGTTCGCAGAAGACACATGTTCACACTTGATCCAACGTCTTGGTCCATTAAGGAGATGATAGCACAGCGAACTAGGCAACCGGACTATAATGCTTTAACACTTTCACTTAGCCAAAGGAGTTTGACAGTGGGGCTACTATATAGCCCCTGGTGGCTCCGCACTCATCCGAATTCGGGGTGCGTACATGCCTGGCCGGGAAACGGCCCTTCGTTAAGGCGGAGGAATCCCGAAGATTCTGGTAGGTCATCGAGTGGTTGACCAGTCTCATGCTATATCATGACAGTCAGTTTTCGGCTTTCTCTACTAAGGTGCTCGTCCGAATGAACCAGGGCACAATCGCAGTAGTTCTCTTGGTGCCGCCTTAGCCGATAGAGCGGAACGTAAGGCAGCAAAACACAGGAGCCAGGAAAACCCAACATTTGATCAAAGACATGATTCGGAGCTGATGCATATAAGGCCAAACTCGCGACGCCGAACACTCCCTAAGGTATTTGGTCTTTATGGTGTAAACCGGGCCTAAACAGCGCCCTTTGTAATAAGCCCCTGGTGTCCAGGTACGTGCAATTTTGTGACGTGGCCACATGCCAATACGTCAGCATCCTCCATTGTAATGAGAATCCGGGGGATGTGTATCAACAAGAGACAGTAAAAAAGGTTTACGCAGGGTCTTAATCTAAAAAGAATCCTTGGAACGGGTCCCTGCTGCACGTCTGCGCCTGTGTCTCCGTTGTGCCATATTCTGGACGGGTGTAGCACGATGGTCATCTGAAAAAGAGAGGAACTTAATTGAAAAGTTGCCGTGCAAAAGCTAAGTTATACTGAATAAACAATATATAGTTCAAAATGAGTGAAGTTGAGCCTGATTGTCACTTGTGCATGTGCGTTGAGCCCCTTGTATTGTAATAGGGGTATAGCCATCAAACCTGTACCAATTGCATATAGCTGTACTGGACTCATCCAACCGTGTCCGTGGTCTTAACGACCTGTCAGATACTTTAGTTGGTGAGGCCATTTAGTGTGCAGCTGCTAAGGCAGCCGCATGGTCTTCCGCGCGCAAGGAGCACTCAATATTTCCATTTACTGTAATGATGCCGCGTGGACTGGGCATCTTAAGCATGAGGGAAGCGTAATGCGGTATTGCGTTAAAGCAAGCGAAAGCTTCGCGTCCGAGTAGTGCTTGATGGCCTCTTTGGAATGGAGCGATGTGGAAGGTTAAATTTTTGCTGCGGAAGTTATCGGGGAAGCTGAATATAACCTCTAGTAGTAGGGAGCCCATGCAATGGGCTTCTTGGCCAGGCGTTACTCCTTTAAAGGTAGTGTTGCTATGGCTAATTTTTGATGGGCCTATCCCCATGTTGCGTACTGTGTCCTGATATATCAGGTTTAAACTGCTGCCGCCGTCCATCAGAACTCGTGTGAAGTGATATCCGTCAATTATCGGGTCTAATACCATGGCAGCCCATCCTGCACGCCGGACACTTGCTGAGTAATCCCGATGGTCAAAAGTGATCGGTTGGGACGACCAGTGGCAGAATTCCGCGGTGATAGGCCCTGGGGCATGTGTCTTTGGGAGTGCCGCTTTGTTTCTCCCCTTTATTACGTGTAACACGTTGACTGTTTGGACTTCTGGTGGGAATTGCTTCTGTTACCTAGTGCTTTGCTTGCGAGGCTCATCCTTGTCTTCGCTTGGTGTATCCTGCCCCTTATGTTCGGCGTTGAGCTTGCCGGACTGCTTGAAGACCCAACATTCTCTATGGGTATGATTTGCAGGTTTGTCGGGGGTACTATGGATCTTGCCAGACTAGTTAAACAGAGATGACATATTTGGTCCAGAATCTTATTTAGGTTGGACATTTCATCTCTGTTTCCTTTGGAGGGCGGCTTTCGCTGACTTGACCAAGAGCTTCTGAATCCGGCGTTTACCGCCGTGCTCTTCGGGCTATCTTCTTTATTCTGGCGCTTGTTTTTGCTGTGTCGTGATTTCCCGTTTCCGTCCCTCACTTCCGATGTACTTGGGTCGCTGGTGCTGCATCGGGCTAACCAACTGTCCTCGCCCGCGCAAAAGCGGGTCATGAGGCTTGTTAATGCTGCCATTGTTCTCGGCTTTTCTTGGCCGAGGTGTCTGGCGAGCCATTCGTCTCGAACGCTATGCTTGAAAGCTGCTAGGGCTTCAGCGTCCGGACAGTCGACTATTTGGTTCTTCTTAGTGAGGAACCTGTTCCAAAGCTTTCGGGCTGACTCTCCGGGCTGTTGAGTTATGTGACTTAAATCGTCTGCATCTGGTGGTCGGACATAGGTCCCTTGAAATTTTTTCCCGAAAGGCATCTTCGAGCTCTTCCCAGCTTCCAATGGAGTTTTCGGGGAGGCTTTTAAGCCAGTGCCGAGCTGGCCCTTTGAGCTTGAGGGGTAAGTACTTGATGGCGTGGAGATCGTCTCCTCGAGCATGTGTATATGGAGGATATAGTCCTCAATCCAGACCCCAGGGTCTGTTGTTCCGTCGTATGCCTCTATATTTACGGGTTTGAATCCCTTTGGAAATTCATGGTCTAGCACCTCATCGGTGAAACATAGGGGGTGTGCGGCACCCCTGTATTTGGGTGTACCGTGGTGTTCGGAAGTTTGTTGTGTTGTATTGCATACTGGAGCACGCTTGTGTGGCCCGTATATGGATCTGGTTGCGCCGTCCTTTTGATGCGAGCCCTCGCGTGGATCGCGTACTGGCTTATGTGCGGCGTCGTTTGCCGCTCTATATTGGCCGCGAGGTCGTCTATCCGACCGGATGGCCGTTTTGTTTTCTAATTGCGGGGGATCTAAGGCCTCCTCGTCGAATTCACGTAGCAACTTTCGCTTCGGGTAGCTCTTGGTGTGGCGATTACCGCCGTACTTTGCTGCAGTGTTGAGCACTTCACTCCATCTGATTCTGAGTGGGTCTTGCGCAGCCCTCAGCCTTTGCTTCTGCTTTTTCAGACTCCTCGCAATGGCAACAAGCCTTTGATGGGCATTCTGTTGCACCGGGCACCTGTCCGGTGTGATATCGTCCGGACTGTTATCTTCGATGGAATCGGGTTGTTCGGTTTGATTCTCCGTGTTACCCTGGTCGGGCGATGGTTCACCCTGCTCGATCGCTGGGTCTATGTGACCGTTGTTTCTGCTGAGGCGGGATTTGGAGCGGCGCTTACGCCGCCGCTTTGACTGCTTCCCGAGGGAACAACCGTCCGTTGCGTCCTTCCGTTCCTCGTCGTCGTTTTCTTTGGGTGTGTCCACCATGCATACATCATATGATGAAGTGGGCGTCCAGTGCCCTATGGGCAGTGGTTCTTGTTTGTCTCCTGCATCGTCATCCATACCGTCGATGTCTTCGGAGTCGAGGTTGAGCATGTCGGTCAAATCATCGACAGTGGCTACTACGTGGGTTGTGGGTGGGCGGCGAATTTCTTCGTCATCCGCACCCCAATCCTGCTGGACATAGTTCGGCCAGGACTGTCCTGTCAAGGAGAGAGACCTTAATGAGTTCAGTACGTCGCCGAAGGGCGAGTGCTGAAAGATATCTGCGGAGGTAAACTCCATGATCGGTGCCCAGTCGGATTCGATAGGCACGGGCGCGGGCGGTTCGGAGTCTGTGGACAGGGAAGGATCCGGTAGTGTGGCGTCACGACTCTCGTGAAGGGTAAGGTCGATATTCGGCTTGATCGCCGCTAAGGATAAGGCCTCCGTGGCGGAGTCTATCCACCCGTCCATGGATGGTGCAATTGGTTCCAAATTGAGGGTCGGAGCGGTTGCCGGCGCGATCTCATGGACACTGTCTGATGGCAGAGCTAAATCATGCTCATCGTGACCGTGTGGCGCACTAAGCAGGGGCTCGATTCCGTTGAAGAGCAAGTCTCCGCGGACATCGGCCGTGTAGTTTAAGCTTCCAAACCTGACCTGATGGCCAGGGGCGTAACTCTCGATCTGCTCCAGATGGCCAAGCGAGTTGGCCCGCAGTGCGAAGCCGCCGAATACAAAGATCTGTCCGGGGAGAAAAGTCTCACCCTGGACTGCATCGCTATTGATGATCGAAGGAGCCATCAAGCCTAATGGCGACTACACAGAGGAACTGCCAATGAAATCACAAACGTCGGTGTCAAAACCAGCGGATCTCGGGTAGGGGGTCCCGAACTATGCGTCTAACCCAGGTTCGGGCTCTCTTACCCGAGATCCGCCGGTTTTGACACTGACAATGGGCTAAGTTGGGACACCCCTGCAGGGTCTTGAACTTTCGAAAGCCGTGCCCGCGGTTATGGGAAGATGGGAATTTGTTAATATCCGGTTGTAGAGAACTTGACACTTAACTTAATTAAAATGCATCAACCGCGTATGTAGCCGTGATGGTCTCTTTCCGGCGGAGTCCGCGAAGTGAACACGGTTCTTATGTTATTCTTGAACGTAAGTAGTTTCAGGATCACTTCTTGATCACTTCTAGTTCACGACCATACCTTGCCTTTCTCTTCTCGCTCTCTTTTGCGTAAGTTAGCCACCATATATGCTAGTGCTTGCTGCAGCTCCACCTCACTACCTTTTCCTACCCATAAGCTTAAATAGTCTTGATCGCGAGGGTGTGAGATTGCTGAGTCCTCGTGACTCATAGATTACTTCCAAAACCAGTTTGCAGGTGCCGATGATACCGTGTAGGTGACGCAACCGAGCTCAAGGAGGAGCTCGATGAAGATCGTGTTCTTTGTGTTGTTTCATTTCCAGTAGATCAGTAGTGGAGCCCTGTCGGGGCAATCGGGGATCTAGCATTAGGGGTGGGCTTCTTTTCTTTTGGTTCCGTAGTCGGACCGTGATTGTATTCTGGATGTTGTAATGCTATTTACGTATTGTGTGAAGTGGCGATTGTAAGCCAACTCTTTATCCCTTTCTTATTCAATACATGGGATGTGTAAAGATTACCCCTCTTGCGACAGGCCTACAATGCGGTTATGCGTCTAAGTCGTGCTCCGACACGTGGGAGATATAGCCACATCGTGGGTGTTATAGGCATGTTATTTACTTCTGTGATGAAGCTACTAGAATTGCTAGACCCGATACTAAAAATAAACATAGACCTGTTGTTGGCATGCTTGTTGTTTCTGTTAAAATAGGAGATCACTATTATCATGGCTTATGTGATATGGGTGCTAGTGTCAACGCAATACCTTATACTTTATATAAGGAAATTATGCAAGATATTGCACCTGCTGAGATAGAAGATATTGATGTTACTATTAAGCTTGCCAGTGGAGATACTATTTCACTAGTTGGGATTGTTAGAGATGTTGAAGTATTGTGTGGGAAATTAAATATCCTACTGATTTTCTTGTTCTTGCTTCCCCACAAGATGACTTTTGTCCCATTATATTTGGTACACCCTTCTTGAATACTGTTAATGCTAAGATAGAATGTGAAAAGGATATTGTTACTATTGGTTTAGGGGATATGACTCATGATTTTAATTTTGCAAAATTTCGTAGGCAACCCCATGATAAAGAATTGCCTAGTAAAGATGAGATTATTGATCTTGCTTCTATTGTCGTACCTCCTAATGGTCCTTCAGAACAATATTTGCTAGACCATGAAAATGATATGTTTATGAATGAAAGAAGGGAAATTGATGAAGTATTCTTTAAATAGGGACCTATTTTGAAACACAACTTGCCTGTTGAAATTCTAGGGGATCCTCCTCCACCCTAGGGTGATCCCATGTTTGAGCTTAAACCTTTACCTGATACTCTTAAATATGTTTATCTTGATGAAAAGAAGATATATCCTGTTATTATTAGTGCTAACCTTTCAGAGCAGGAAGAAGAGAAATTATTGAAAACTCTGAAGAAGCACCGTGCTGCTATTGGATATACTCTTGATGATCTTAAGGGCATTAGTCCCACTCTATGCCAACACAAAATAAAATTCGAGAAAGCGCTAAACCGGTTGTTGATCACCAATGACGGTTAAATCCTAAGATGAAAGAAGTGGTAAGTAATGAAATACTAAAGCTTCTAGAGGCATGTATAATTTATCATGTTGCAGATAGTCAGTGGATAAGTCATGTTCATTGTGTCCCTAAGACGGGAGGTGTTACTGTTGTTCCTAATGATAATGATGAATTGATCCCACAAAGAATTGTTACAAGTTATAGAATGGTAATTGACTTCCGCAAATTAAATAAAGCTACTAGAAAGGATCATTACCCTTTACCTTTTATTGATCAAATGCTAGAAAGATTATCCAAACATACACATTTTTGCTTTCAAGACGGTTATTCTCGTTTCTCTCAAATACCTGTGTCAAAAGAGGATCAGGAAAAGACCACTTTTACTTGCCCTCTCGGTACCTTTGCTTATAGACGTATGCCTTTTGGTTTATGTAATTCACCTGCTACCTTTCAAAGATGTATGACTGACATATTCTCTGAATTTTGTGAAAATAGTGTAGAGGTTTTCATGGATGATTTCTACGTGTATGGAACTTCTTTTCATGCTTGCTTAAGCAACCTTAAACGAGTTTTGCAGAGATTTAAAGAAACTAATCTTGTCTTGAATTTGGAGAAGTGCGACTTTATGGTTAATGAAGGTATTGTCTTGGGCATAAGATTTCTGAAAGAGGTATTGAAGTTGATAAAGCTAAATTGATGCTATTGAAAAGATGTCGTGTCCTAAGGACATTAAAGGTATAAGAAGTTTCCTTGGTCATGCCGGTTTTTATAGGAGGTTCATTGAAGTCTTCTAAAAAATTTCTAGACCTCTGACTAATCTCTTACAAAAATATGTTGCTTTTGTCTTTGATGATGATTGTGTAGAAGCATTTCAAATACTTAAGAAAGCCTTGATTTATGCACCTATTGTTCAGCCATCTGATTAGAATTTACCCTTTGAAATTATGTGTGATGCTAGTGATTATGCTGTAGGTGCTGTTCTAGGATAAAGAGTTGATAAGAAATGAAATGTTATCCAATATGCTAGTAAAACTCTAGACAATGCCTAGAGAAATTATGCTACTACGGAAAAAGAACTTTTAGCAGTTGTATTTGCTTGTGATAAGTTCAAACCTTATATTGTTGATTCTAAAGTAACTATTCACACTGATCATGCTGCTATTAAATATCTTATGGAAAAGAAAGATGCTAAACCCAGGCTTATTAGATGGGTTCTCTTGCTACAAGAATTTGATTTGCATATTATTGATAGAAAGGGAGCTGAGATCCCCGTTGCAGACAACTTATCTAGGTTAGAGAATGTTCTCGTTGACCCACTACCTATTGATGATAGGCTTTCCTTATGAACAATTAGCTATCATAAATGCTTCTCGTACTGCTCCATGTTATGCTGATTATGCTAATTACATTGTCGCTAAATTAATACCACCTAGTTTCACATACCAGCAAAAGAAAAAGTTTTTGTATGATTTAAGACATTACTTCTGGGATGACCCGCACCTTTATAAAGAAGGAGTAGATGGTGTTATTACATGTTGTGTAGCTGAGCATGAACAGGAACTGATCCTACGCAAGTGTTATGGAGGACACCATGGTGGAGATAGAACTGCACATAAGGTATTGCAATCCGATTTTTATTGGCCTACTCTTTTAAAAGATGCTAGTAAGTTTGGCTTGTCTTGTGATGAATGTCAAAGAATTGGTAATATTAGTAGACGTCAAGAAATGCCAATGAACTATTCACTTGTTATTGAACCATTTGTTGTTTGGGGATTTGATTATATGGGACCGTTTCCTACCTCTAATGGGTATATACATATTTTAGTTGTTGTTGATTACGTTACTAAGTGGGTAGAAGCTATTCCAACTAGTAGTGCTAATCATAACACCTCTATTAAGATGCTTAAATAAGTTATTTTTCCGAGGTTTGGAGTCCCTAGATACTTAATGACTAATGGTGGTTCACATTTTATTCATGGTGCTTTTCGTAAAATGCTTGCTAAGTATGATGTTAATCATAGAATTGCATCTCCATACCACCCACATTCTAGTGGGCAAGTAGACACTACTAGGGAAAACCTTATACATAGAATCATAGCAGCAGCGTGACATAAAAAGAAGCGCTACTTCTAATTAGCAGTAGCACGCTTAAGAAAAACTTGCTACTGATGCAAATTTAGCAGTAGCGCATGAGGGCTAAACCGCGCTGGTACAAAAATCGACCGACAGTAACCAACAACCTAAGTTTAGCAGCAACGCGGTGTCACGATGCACACTACTGCTAATGCAATAGTAGTAGCGCGCTTTTTACTCACGTCACTGCTGCTAATTTTGAAATTGTCCACACAGTTGGCCCCGTTTAGCAGTAGCGCGTGTGAGAAAAGCACGCTGCTGCTACGCTCTTATTAGTAGCGCGTTTTTCCTCCCGCGCTACTGCTAAGACGCAGCACCCAGCCCCACCACCTTTTTCCATGTTCTCCCCTCCCCCATCTCCTCTCCTCCCTTTCCCCTACCTCCCACATCCTCCCTCTCTCACTCTTCTTCTTCCTCAATACTTCTCCCCCCGTTACTCTCCCTCTTCTACCTACCTTTCTCTCTCTTCATTACTCCTAGCTAACTACACCACCTCCATTAATGTATCTCCTTTGTCTTTTTCATTCCCCATCCACTAGTTCAAGTTGTCTCCTCCCAAATTAGCTAGCTAGGTAGATGTAGCATTTAGTTAAGTGACCTATTTTCCCCCTAACTAGATCTATCTTTGTCCATAATAGCTTTGTGCACTTTTGATCTCCCTACATCATCATCTCCACCGTGTGCTCGGTCTTGAGATAGAGGGGATTAAAATTTCATGCTTTTGCAAAATGGAAATATGTGTATGTGTGTGTCATATGATAATTGGGCAATATGATGGAAATTGTGTGTGTGTGTCATGAGTTGACGCCAAATTGTGCTTTTGAGTTGCCTATGTTTTGCCGAAATGTTGATTTATTTCCATTTCAGCGAATTTCGAGAAAACTCTAGATCTATATGTCCTATTTTTAGGGAAGGTCATGGCGAATTTTTGTATGACTTTGATGCATGCACACATTTTTATAATCAATTTGTTTATTATTACCGTGCAGACGTTCATGATGGTCAGTGGAACGATGGTGGACAGGTGGTTGCGGTCGGCAGTGTAGGACATGAAAGAAAATAACTGGACGGAGGTTTTATGTCCGTGTCGAAAATGAAAATGCAAAGGAATAATTTGGCTCGACCCCTATGACGATGGTCGTGTTGAAGCGCACCTGATCATGACTGGTTTCATGGATGGCTATAATCGATGGATAATTGAAGATGAGGATGATGATGTTGAGGACGCCGACGGGGCAGGCAATGACAACACTGGGCAAGATGAAGAGATGGTCGATAATGGCGTCGAGGAAGAGGCCGGACATGGCTGCGTAGAACGGGCTGGACATGGCGGAGGAGAAGGGGCCGGACATGGCGGCGGAGAGAAGGTGGACTCCACGCAGCAGAGTTCATCGGTACTAAGTTCAATCATGCGGGACCCGCATGTTCAAGCACTGCTTCGCAAGGAGACGAGTACTGAGAGAGCTGCTTCTAGAGAGGAGGTTAACCTGGTGCAACTGGTGGTAGACTCGAACACTCCATTGTAGGATGGTTGCAATCTTGAGGTGACCCGCTTGAGTTTCACGCTCCAACCCCTGAAGACGAAGGCTAAAAACAGACTGACCGACAATAGCCTCGATGAGCATCTCAAGTACCAAAAGGATGCTCTTCCCACGGGGAATCTATGTCCTACTAGTGTTGATGAGGCCAAGATGATCATGTGCCCTCTTGATCTGCCGCATGTTAGATACCATGCATGCATCAATGATTGCATAATTTATCGGAAGGAGCATGTGGAAAAAAAAAGCTGTCTGGTGTGCAATGCTTCTTGATACAAGAAGGTCGGGAAGAAATGTCCCCAGAAAGTTGTATGGTACTTACCGATCACTCTCCGTCTCCAGCGGTATTTCATAGATCCCAAGGAAGCAAAGCTAATGCACTGGCACATGGAGAGGAAGAAGCCCGACGATGAAGATGATCCGAAGCTGAGACATGTCAAGGATGGAAGCCAGTGGAGCGTGTTGAATAGCTTCTATTGGTATTTCGAATGTGATGTAAGGAACATCGTGCTTGGCGCATGTACCGATGGCATGAATCCGTATGGCAACCAGAACACCAACCATAGCACATGGCCTGTGTTTGTATGGATGTACAACCTCCCCCTGGTTGTGCATGAAGTCGAAGTACATACACATGAGCATGCTTATTCAAGGACCAAAACAACCAGGAAATGTCGGGGGAAACTGATCCACGAACACCTATGGGGCCGGCGGACCGGGCCCCTTTCGGTTCGGCGGGGGGCGGAGATCGCACGAAGAGCAGATCGAGGCGAAGCACACGAGCAGTTTACCCAGCTTCGGAGCTCTCCGGAGAGATAACACTCCTACTGCTGCTTGTCTGGTTGTATTATCCTGTGTTCTTGCTCTAGGGAGAGAGCGTAGTGTTTTCTGGGTTACGAATGAGTCGAACCGAACCCCCTCTACGTTGCGCATGGGCCTCCTTTTATATGCTCAAGGGGTCACCGACAGGTGGCAATGCAGAGAAGGGCACGAATGTAAAAAGTGAGGTGGTTGGTACAGTTACTTGTACAGTGCACCCTACCTAACCCTGACGGCAGGGGACAAGGGTATTAAATGCCCATCTGAGTCGCCCAAACAATGCAGAAAAGGACCGTTAGGGACGCCACCGTTCGCCACGATGGCGATCTTGTCAGCTTCGCATGTCACTGCGCACCGCTGGCTGCACAGCCTCCCGCCACGCGCACCTGGAGAGGCCCCCAGAGTGACACGTTGGTGGATGCGCTGGAGCGAGGGCACAGAGTGGCCGCCTGCCGCGGCAAGCGCCTTGCCGCTGCTGTTATCTTGTCGGGTCCGGAAGCTTGTCGCTCACCGGGCCTCGAGGTACCTTGGTTGGTCTTCCCGGCAAGCTCCTCTTGACGGGGCCTTGTTGCCTTGCCGGAGCGCGTGGCGCGTCGCGGCAAGTTCCTTGGAGTGCCTTGGTTGGCCTTCCCGGCAAGCTCCTCTTGCCGGGGCCTTGTCTCCTGAGCTTAAATACTTTGTTCTTGAATGGCTCCAAGGGAACCACGGAGGAGCTTGGCATTCCCCCGGCAAGCCTTGCCGCGGGGTGCTGCAACTTCCTGTGCACAAGTTCGGGGCACTAGGGTACCCCTATTCTAGTACACCGACAGGAAATAATATTAATTTGTATCTGGGGCTACTTCAATAGGAGTTAGACACGTTATGGAAAACACCGGCCAAGACATGGGATGCGAGCAAAGGTGAGTATTTCTACATGAGAGCCGCACTGATCACGACGGTGCACGACTATCTCGGTTATGGATATGTCGCAGGCCAGGTGTGCCATGGATATTGCGGATACATGTGGTGCATGGATGATACGACGTCTCGGCAGCTAACGTTAAGGAAAGATGGCGGGTCTGAGAAAATCTTGTACATGGGGCATCGAAGATGGCTCGAACATGACAACCCGTGGAGAAACCATGGAGATCTATTCAATGGTCACGCTGAGCATCGAGGACCTCTACATAAGCGGAGTGGCGCCGAAATCGATGAGCTGTTGAAAACTGGAAGGAGTGCCCCATGCCGGGAAAGACAATGAAAAAGGCGCCGGAGCCGTTGCTGAAGGTATGGAAGACGAGGTCTCTGTTCTGGGACTTGGAGTACTGGCACAAACTCGATACACCTCATTTCCTTGATCAAATGCATATCTGTAAGAATGTGCTTGAGAGCTTGCTGACGACACATATGAACATGTCGGATAAGACCAAGGATGGGCCGAAGGCAAGAACAGACTTGCAAGATTTGAATATCAGGGAAGATCTGCACATGCCCCCCCCCAGTAAAAAGTTAGACAAGACAGAGACGGAGACAGAGGCACAGGAGAAGAAGGGAAAGAAAATAAAGAAAGAGGATTATTGCCCCCCTTCTTGCTTCACCTTAAGTCAGGCTGAGATCGATCAATTCTTTAATTGCCTTACCGGAGTCAAAGTTAGTTCCAGTTACTGTGGCAAGATAAGTAGATATCTAGACACGGACAATAAAAGGTTCAGCGAGATGAAGTCCCATGACTGTCATGTGATGATGACACAGGTACTACCTATTGCCCTTAGAGGGATAATGGACAAGCACGTCCGTGACACGCTTATTGGTCTCTGCAACTTTTTTGACGTCAGCTCTCAAAAGTCGATCAGTGTGAAGCAGCTCTGAAGGCTACAGGAAGAGATCGTTGTGATACTGAATGAGCTTGAGATGTACTTCCCGCCCGTGTTCTTTGACGTGATGGTGCATCTGTGTCCATATTGTGGATGACATAATAGACCTAGGGCTATCTAACACAACATGATGCTGTTTGAGAGGATGAATGGGA
This sequence comes from Triticum dicoccoides, assembly GCF_002162155.2. Classification (NCBI taxonomy): domain Eukaryota; kingdom Viridiplantae; phylum Streptophyta; class Magnoliopsida; order Poales; family Poaceae; genus Triticum; species Triticum dicoccoides. The sequence goes on along the minus strand of NC_041386.1, from coordinate 261,358,234 downwards.
TCATCAAAGGATTCGTTCGTAACATGTCCCGTCCAGATGGAAGCATCATTCAGGGCTATCTGACACAAAAGTGCATCTCTTTCTGCGAGAATTTTCTATATGGCGCAGACCAGCCGCCTAGTGTTAGTGTTGGTTTGCCCGTTAACAAGCACGATGGGAGGCTCGAAGGAGAAGGTCACTCCAACGGTCACAGGGAACTACACGTGGCATACTTAGATCGACGCAGCGACTTTGACAGAGCTAACTTGGTAGTGCTACAACACCTAGATGAGGTAGATCCTTTCATGGCACTGCACAACGAAATTAACGCAAAGAAGTATCGTGACCGGGGGGTATGCAGGACAGACACCGAAGTTACTAGAGAGCACTACTCCACTTTCCTACATTGGTTCCAAGAGCATATTATTGCTAATCCCCCGGAGGAGGGCTCTAAGGACGGATTGCTCATATACGCCTTAGCACATGGCCCCTCGCCCAACCTCGTAACCTATTAGGCATACGATATCAAACGATGCATGTTCTACACGGAGGCAAAAGATATGGATAGTGATGATCAGAACTCTGGGGTGACGATGGAATGCATGACCGGCAGTGACAACGGTGCAACTAAAAGATTTTGCGGAAGGGTCGAGGAGATCTGGGAGCTTGACTACTCTGGACTGCACAACACGACAATGTTCCGTGTCAGATGGGCTAAGAATGTCGAAAGAGAAAACCGGAATTTCACTACCATGACTATACCTAACGCCAAGAGCGCTACCGTGAACACTATCGCAAAAAACGAGCCATGGGTAAATGCTAAGCACGTGACACAATGCTTCTTCATAACCCAGTCGTGTTGTCGTGAGGAGAGGCAAAAGGAACATCATTGGAATGGATGGAGTCGCCAACGAGGAAGTCTACGATCAGTACGGCGACCCAATGAGGGAAGATGACGATGATGATGAAGTATACGTCAAAAGAAGAATCAATACTACATTACGTAAGAAAAATCATACTCCATGGAAAAGGCAAAGTCACAGTGAGGGGCTCAATTATTCTTCAAAGAACAAGAAGGGAAAGAAGCTGACTCAAAAATGAAAATTTCAACGCTGAGGAACCATATGTTATCGGTCAAATGATGTAATATATATGTTCCTATTTTGTATACACACTTAGCCATTATTATGCATGGGTCCAATGATGTAATATATATGTTCCTATTTTGTATACATATTTAACCGTCAAATGATGCAATATATATCGCCTTCCCTTCATTCACTGCTCTTAGAAAAAAAAGAAAAGAAAAGTGAGAGAAAATAAAGGAAAAGAAAATAGAAGGAAACAAACATGAAAACTGTTATATAGGTACTGGTTATAGCAGCAATGGTTTTGTGAGAAAAGAGCTATAACTAGTCAAGATAGCAGTAGTGGTTTCTACACGAACGCGCTATAGCTACCTGGAGTAGCTATAGCGTGTTTCGCCTAAATGCGCTACTGCTATGCCCACTTAACCCCCAAAATCCCCACTCGTCCCTACATCCCCCCTCTTTTCCCCCAAATCCCCACACTCTCTCTTCCCTCGTCGCGCCGCTAGAGCCCTGCCCCTTGCCGCACCTCTCCGCTCGCCCCCAACCCTGACCCCGGCGCCGGCTCTGGCCCCAGCCCCCGACCCCGACCCGACCGACCCCGACCCTGGCTCCGGACCCGGCGCTCGAGCCCGACCCCGACCCCTCCCAACCTCGGTCGTCGTCGGGCCTGCACCCTCTGTAAGCCCCCCACCGCTCCTCCTCTCTCTGGTAGCTACGTTTTTCGGTTAATTTACTTAGGTTTTAGTTAGGGCAGATGGTTAAATAGGTTATATATTTAGTTATGTATTTAGCTTGGTTTTTTCTTCAAGTTCCATATTTTTCTTCCTTTATATGCAAATTTGAAGTGGACATGTGATGTTTTGGACATGTCATATTTGGAATTTGGACATGTCATTTGGACATGATGATTATGTGCGGGGTAAATGATCCGAGTGGCCTATGTTACGATGGAATGTTGATTCATTTTCGTTTCGGTGAATTTCAGGCGCTCGATATGTCCATTTTTTTAGCAAAGGTCATGCCGAAATTTCTTGTGAATTTTGGCATGACTTGTGCTAGATAGTAGGCATATCGAGTGCCGGGAGTTGCTGGGAAATGACATTCCGTCAAACATAGATCTTTTTTATGTCATTTCCCATTTTCTCATAGTTTTAGAATTAAACGAGGAGACTTAATCATAGGAGACAATGTCGAACAATGAAGAAACCGGGCCTTCTGAACAAGATGTAGACAAGATGGATTATGAGGGTGAACAGGAGTACCTCGACTTTTTGACTGCTAAGTAACGTCAAGGTTTGCAGGTTGGCCTCGATGATGGTACTGACGCTGACATCGACACCGATGGCGCCGGCATCGATGGCGGCGCCGAGACTGGCGGGGAAGGTACCGGCGGGGAAGATACCGGCGGGGAAGGTACCGGCGCCGATGCCGCTACGGAAAAGAAGAAGTAGAAGAAGCAGAGGATACAAAAACCTAACAAACTAGGGATTGGATGACTGGTGATCACAAAGATGGCACCCGGCTCTAATGGTTCCCATAGCAGTTGAGGACGTGAAAAAAACAGTCGAGGAGAAATATGAGTTGCTACAACAGGCAATCAATGCAGCTGTAACTGCCTGCAGAAATGATTTTGCTACTAACTTGGTTCCAGCTATCATCAACTGGACGAAGGAAAATCTAGACAAGACGGTACATGATCTCTCATTCCCTAGTTTCGTCGGGAGCAACTCCGTGAACAACAACACCACCGCACCGTCACTTGCTCACGCAACTGGGCCTCCTCTCGCAGTCGCTCCCGCTCATAGCAGCCCGTCCTCAGTCTCTGGCGCGCTAGGTGGGCCTTCATGTTTGGCTGAGCTCGACGCTCTCACGGTAATTACATGTCGCACCAACATACATATATATATATATATATATATATATATATATATAGAATATTCCATTTTCGTTGTCGTTCAGATGTTTTAGGCCATATACATGTGTTTGCAGGCCGAAGAAACCCCGTGCACCATACTCTACTTGATCAAAGGCCAGAAGGTGGATGTGGGAAAGGGGATGATAATGAACCCCTTGCAACCCATGTTCCACAACCAGCCGATCCCCGCTGGACACTTCAGGGTTAACTTGTCCAGTGTGAAATCGGGGCACGAGGATTTGCCTCCTCCAGTACAACATTTGGGAGAGGACGACGAGACCCCACCGTGGATTGGAAGCTGCAAGGGTTGGGTGCTACTATGGCCGAAGAATCTTATTTGTTTGGAGCCGGCTAAGAGCACACCAATAACCACACATCAACAAGCATGTGCGGAGACCACCACCACGCCTACGCAATTACCAGTTCATGTAGTGCCGGGTGAGAGCAGCGAACGACGTCATGAAGGGGGTGCAATAGTACTGGCTGATGTAACCGGTCCGGTAGAGCAGAGAATGGATGATGAGACGGAGGTCGACCCAATGGCTTTCCTAAATACAAACGCGTATGAGTGTGACTTAGATATGACGAGTCAACCATATGACGAATCGGGCTATCAGCATGCTAATGAGGATATGGATGATCTGCCCAGGCAGGAACGTCGTACAGGGATTGCAAAAAGTCTCTCTTCATGAAATCCTCACAGGACACGCCTGAAGATGCCGCCTCAACACAGGCTCAACTAGCCGGGGGTCGTATAGTGCTTAGCCCAGGAACACTGGGGTAGGGGTTAAGGAAGGGTCTGGAAGGTGTGCCCAAGAAAAAGGAGAGGAAGAGATCGGTGAAGATAGCTGCCTCCAAACAAGCAAGAGCACATAGCAGCCAACCGATGGATTCTGAAGAGCGTGTACCTGTGAAAGGTGCGGCCATGTTCCATCTCACAGGCGAGCCGATGCTACACCGAAACCGCTAGAGGCACTATGAGGGGATCTCAGGAGACTGCACGACCATGTTCTTTCGACTGAGAAAGCCTACTAGCCTCGAAGGATCCAGGATATCCGACATACGCAGCTCGTGTGCCCGAGGGGAAGTGCTACGTCGACACACAGCCCGCGGAGGAGTTCTTCCTGCGGTTTGACCATATCTTTGAGATGTTTATGACAAGGCGGCTCGATTTTACAATCGTCCGCCTTTTTGTGCTACATATGAGCTCCATCATGAAGAGAGAAGAAGTCTCGCAAATCTGTGTGGCGGATCTATACTACATGCACGAGTCTTTCTTGAGCCTCGGTGACTTTGAGCGTGAAACTGCTAGGGACTACCTTCAAAACTTTATGGTACAGAATAAGGACCAGGAAATTGTCCTCCTGCCTTATCATCGAAAGTAAGTTAGTTCCGGACAACCCTTCGTACATTTCAATCATTCCTTCTTGCTCATATGGAGAATAATTTGAGGTGTCTTTTCCCTGCAGCAACGGGCGCGCCGTCCTTAACGTTCTTTACCCGCGAGTCTCCCACACCGTGTATTTCGACCCTTCCAGAGACTATGAGAAGAAGGACTACACCCACATAATGAATATTCCAGATGATGCTCTCCAAGGCTTCAACATTAGAGGTGGCCACATGCAGATCAGGAAACAAAGGAACAAGAAGATGGGTTTCGCGCATAAAGATAACTTCTGCTGCATCCATGTCACAAAACCAAGCAAGAAAGATGGATTCTACATCCTCCATCTCATGATTGAGTTCAGCACGGATCACCAAAAGCTTCGCATGACAAGCAGAAATGATGATCATATCCACAAGTGGGTAGAATCTCATGGAGAAGCGGATTATAAACTTAGAGATGACTTCTTTCGCATCCAAAGGGACATTGCGATGATCATCATGAAAGAAGTCGTCGATGAGCAGGGGATGTTCCACCACGGCCCTATATCATGAGCCGACGTCCGAACTCGCATAGGCATGCAACGTCATGACCTCACGTCATTCAAGAAGCTAGGGTCCATCCTCGATGATATGGAAGGATGGAACTTCTAGTGATTTACGATCCCGACGATGATGATATGTGTCGGTTGAACTAGTATACTTTCTGTAGCGATGAAACTTTGTGATGTCCATGGTCCCTGTCGAACTTGCGTAACGCTACTGTGTTAGTTTGGGTATGATGACCTGCGCACCTCTGGTTAATTAATTTGTGTACTGTATGTTGCATCTACTTGCTAACCCTTTCTTTTTCGTGTTGCTCTAGTATATTTTGTTGCATATGATTGTACATCCTCTTGATGAAGATGCTACTACCTCTTGATCACTTGCGTTGGTTTACCCTTGAAGAGGAAGGGGTGATGCAGCAAAGTAGCGTAAGTATTTCCCTCAGCTTTTGAGAACCAAGGTATCAATCCAGTAGGAGGCCACGCACGAGTCCCTCGCACCTACACAAACAAATAAATCCTCGCAACCAACACGATAAGGGGTTGTCAATCCCTACACGGTCACTTACGAGAGTGAGATCTGATAGATATGATAAGATAATATTTTTGGCATTTTTATGATAAAGATGCAAAGTAAAGTAAAAGCCAATCAAAATAACTAAGTGTTGGAAGATTAATATGATGGAAGATAGACCCAGGGCCATAGGTTTCACAAGTGGCTTCTCTCAAGAGCATAAGTATTCACGGTGGGTAAACAAATTATTGTTGAGCAATTGACAGAATTGAGCATAGTTATGAGAATATATAGGTATGATCGTGTATATAGGCATCACGTCCGAGACAAGTATACCGACTCCTGCCTGCATCTACTACTATTACTCCACACATCGACCGCTACCCAACATGCATCTAGAGTATTAAGTTCAAGAGAATAGAGTAACACTTTAAGCAAGATGACATGATGTAGAGGGATAAACTCATGCAATATGATGAAACCCCCATATTTTTATCCTCGATGGCAACAATACAATACGTGCCTTGCTGCCCCTACTATCACTGGGAAAGGACACCGCAAGATTGAACCCAAAGCTAAGCACTTCTCCCATTGCAAGAAAGATCAATCTAATAGGCCAAACCAAACTGATAATTCGAAGAGACTTGCAAAGATAACCAATCATACATAAAAGAATTCAGAGAAGATTCAAATATTGTTCATAGATAAACTTGATCATAAACCCACAATTCATCAATCTCAACAAACACACCGCAAAACAAGATTACATCGAATAGATCTCCACAAGAGAGGGGGAGAACTTTGTATTGAGATCCAAAAAGAGAGAAGAAGCCATCTAGCTAATAACTATGGACACGTAGGTCTGAGGTAAACTACTCACACTTCATCGGAGGGGCTATGGTGTTGATGTAGAAGCCCTCCGTAATCGATGCTCCCTCCGGCGGAGCTCCGGAACAGGCCCCAACATGGGATCTCATGGATACAGAAAGTTACGGCAGTGGAATTAGGGTTTTGGCTCCGTATCTGGTAGTTTGGGTGTACGTAGGTATATATAGGAGGAAGGAGTACGTCGGTGGAGCAACAGGGGGCCCACGAGGGTGGAGGGCGCGCCTGGGGGGGGGGGGCGGGGGTAGGCGCGCCCCCTACCTCGTGGCCTCCTGGTTGATGTCTTGACATAGGGTCCAAGTCCTTTGGATCATGTTCGTTCCGAAAATCACGTTCCCGAAGGTTTCATTCCGTTTGGACTCCGTTTGATATTCTTTTTCTGCGAAACCCTAAAATAGGCAAAAAACAACAATTCTGGGCTGGGCCTCCTGTTAATAGGCTAGTCCCAAAAATAATATAAAAGTGTATAATAAAGCCAAATAATGTCCAAAACATAATATAATATAGCATGTAACAATCAAAAATTATATATACGTTGGAGACGTATCAAGCATCCCCAAGCTTAATTCCAGCTCGTCCTCGAGTAGGTAAATGACAAAAAACAAAATTTTTGATGTGGAATGCTACTTGGCATAATTTCAATGTAATTCTCGTAATTGTGCTATGAATATTCAGATCCGAAAGATTCAAGACAAAAGTTTAATGTTGACAGAGAAATAATAATACTTCAAGCATACTAACTAAGCAATTATGTCTCTTCAAAATAACATGGCCAAAGAAGGTTATCCCTACAAAATCACATAGTCTGGCTATGCTCCATCTTCACCACACAAAGTATTCAAATCATGCACAACCCCGATGACAAGCCAAGCAATTGTTTCATACTTTTAATGTTCTCAAACTTTTTAAATCTTCACGCAATACATGAGCGTGAGCCATTGGCATAGCACTATAGGTGGAATAGAATGGTGGTTGTGAAGAAGACAAAAAGGGAGAATATAGTCTCACATCAACTAGGCGTATCAACGGGCTATGGAGATGCCCATCAATAGATATCGATGTGAGTGAGTAGGGATTGCCATGCCCACGGATGCACTAGAGCTATAAGTATATGAAAGCTCAACAAAAAGAAACTAAGTGGGTGTGCATCCAACTTGCTTGCTCATGAATACCTAGGGAATTTTGAGGAAGCCCATCGTTGGAATATACAAGCCAAGTTCTATAATGAAAAATTCCCACTAGTATATGAAAGTGATAACATAGGAGACTCTCTATTATGAAGATCATGGTGCTACTTTGAAGCACAAGTGTGGAAAAAGGATAGTAGTATTGCCCCTTTTTTTGGGGCCTTCCTTTTTTTCATTTGGCCTTTTTCTATTTTTTATTTGGGACAATACTCTATGAATGATGATCATCACACTTCTATTTATTTACAACTCAATGATTACAACTCGATACGAGAACAAAGTATGACTCTATATGAATGCCTCCGGCGGTGTACCGGGATAGCAATGATGCATGCGTGACTTATATGAAAGAATTATGATAGGTGGCTTTGCCACAACTAAAATGTCAACAACATGATCATGCAAAGCAATATGACAATGATGGAGCGTGTCATAGTAAACGAAACGGTGGAAGTTGCATGGCAATATATCTCGGAATGGCTATGGAAAAGCCATGATAGGTAGGTATGGTGGCTGTTTTGAGGAAGGTATATGGTGGGTGTATGATATCGGCGAAAGGTGCGTGGTATTAGAGAGGCTAGCAATGGTGGAAGGGTGAGAGTGCGTATAATCTATGGACTCAACATTAGTCATAAAGAACTCACATACTTATTGCAAAAATCTATTAATTATCGAAGAAAAGTGCTACGCACATGCTCCTAGGGGGATAGATTGGTAGGAAAAGACCATTGCTCGTCCCCGACCGTCACTCATAAGGAAGACAATCAATAAATACATCATGCTCTGACTTCTTAACATAAAGGTTCACAATACGTGCATGCTACGGGAATCACAAACTTCAACACAAGCATTTCTCAAATTCACAACTACTCAGCTAGCACGACTCTAATAGCACCATCTCCATATCTCAAAACAATTATCAAGTTTCAAACTTCTCATACTATTCAACACACTCATAAGAAAATTTTATTATTAGTCTTGAATGCCTAAAATAATTAAAGCAAATTATCATGCTGTTTTGTAGGACTCTCAAAATAAACTAAGTGAAGCATGAGTGAACAATGGTTTCTAGAAAACAAATCTACCATTTTGCTCTAAAAGATATAAGTGAAGCACTATAGCAAAAAATATATAACTCAAAAAGATATAAGTGAAGCACATAGAGTATTCTAATAATTTCCGAATCATGTGTGTCTCTTTCAAAAAGGTGTGTGCAGCATGGATGATTGTGGTAAACTAAAAAGCACAGACTCAAATCATACAAGACGCTCCAAGCAAAACACATATCATGTGGTAAATAAAAATATAGCTCCGAGTAAAGTTACCGATAGAAGTAGACAAAAGAGGGGATGCCTTTCGGGGCATCCCCAAGCTTTGGCTTTTAGGTGTCCTTAGATTATCTTGGGGGTGCTGTCGGTGTCAAAACTGACGGATCTCGGGTAGGGGGTCCCGAACTGTGCATCTAACAGGAGGTAGGGACACGATGTTTACCCAGGTTCGGGCCCTCTTGATGGAGGTAATACCCTACGTCCTTCTTGATTGATATTGATGATATGAGTATTACAAGAGTTGATCCACCACGAGATCGTAGAGGCTAAACCCTAGAAGCTAGCCTATGGTATGATTGCATGTTGTTCTACAGACTAAACCCTCTAGTTTATATAGTCACCGGAGGGGGCTAGGGTTACACAGAGTCATTTACAAGGGAGGAGATCTACATATCCATATTTCCAAGCTTGCCTTCCACGCCAAGGAAAGTCTCATCCGGACACGGGACGAAGTCTACAATCTTGTATCTTCATAGTCCAACAGTCCAGCTAAAGGATATAGTCCAGCTGTCCGGAGACCCCTAATCTAGGACTCCCTCAGTAGCCCCTGAACCAGGCTTCAATGACGATGAGTCCAGCGTGCAGTTTCATCTTCGGCATTGCAAGGCGGGTTCCTCCTTCGAATACTCGATAGAAGATTTTGAACACAAGGGTAGTGTCCGGCTCTGCAAAACAAGTTCCACATACCACCGTCGAGAGAATAATATTTCCACAGATCTAATCTGCTGACACGTTTGACAGCATGACATCACTCCACGGCCCGGTCATTATTCGAACCATTTTTCTCAACCATCTACTGCACACATCGTGAGGTGGTTTCCTTGGCACGTCTTGTCGAAACAGATATCGTGTCCCCTTATCACGGGATTCTCATCAATACGGATGTGGGCAACCCAACCATGCCATCAATTACGACGCTTGGGGAATAAGAGGTTTTACCAGGCAAGTGGGGAGGCGCATCGCCTCTTGCGCCCTTATAAAGGGATTAGGATTCACTCTTTTCACCCACGCCTTCTTCCCGATTCATTCCATTCTGCTCAGGCTCCAGCGCCCAAGCGTCCACCTTCTCTACAAAAGGTCTTCCAAGGATGTCCGGATGTGGAGCAGGAGACAAATGGATGGCCTCTACCGTCCGAGAGAAGGATATCAAAAAGCTTCAGGAGGCCGGGTATCTGGTCAAGAAAATCAGCCACCGTCTCCGGACGGCGGGACAGATCATCCCTACTCCGGAACCCCACGAGAGGGTTGTATTCCTCCCTCACTTTGTCCGTGGGCTAGGGTTTCCCCTCCACCCGTTCGTCCGTGGCATCATGTATACTATGGGATCGATCTTCATGATCTGTCCCCGAACTCCTTCCTCAACATATCCACATTCATTGTCGTGTGCGAGGCTTTTCTCCATATTCCGCGGCACATCAGTTAATGGATGAAGGTTTTTAATGTGAAGCCCAAGGTGGTGGGCGGCGAGCACGCTGAGTGCGGGGGCGCTATGGTGAGCAAGATGCCGAACGTCGTATGGCCAACAGGAACATTTAATGATTCTCCCGAGTTTCGATCCGGCACCCCTCTGCGGCTTACATCCTGGGTCAAGAAAGGTCTGGACTGGTCCTCATCCGACGAACTGTCGGTGCTTCAGACGCGTGTTAAAGATATGGGAGATAAGAACATTGAGCTTGTCAACGTAGTCCAGGTGATGTTAGTCCGCCGGATACAGCCTTGTCAACACCGGACTTGCAATCTATGGGATTTCGATCTGGCCAGGCACCAAACTTTGCGAAGGTTCTTCGGCTCCTCGCACGAGGACATTTGGAAGGTGCTTTTCAAGTCCAGCAAATCTTGGCCGGACTACGCCAAAGACTGCGGGTACCAACTGTCCCGCTCTGCAAGTTCGGTGAGTTTATCAAACTTTTCTATCCGCATGACCCAAAGGAAGCGCTTAGCGCATGTTCATTCAACTCCCCTAGAGCTGAACGAAGAAGGCGGAGCGGATTCATTGTCCGGCCCCGTTGCCCGAACACCCGGCCATCCCACTTCTGATGAAGATGCTAGTCCCGACGCCCTACAAGGTGCCAAAGAAGACGGCCGAAAAGGAGGCCAAAAAGACCCGGGGTGGCCTTCATCGTCGCGGTGCTTCGGACACCATACCCGAAGGCTCTGATGCCCATTCCGCCCCCGAAGAGGATAAAAAGGAGGAGGAAGATGAATCCCCTGCAGGGGAAAGAGGAAGAGGACGGGCTCCGCACCTTTAGAGGTCGAACTGCCCAAAAAGGGAAGGGCTTCTCTTCCGGAGGAGTCCACTGCCGCCGCTGACAGCGGCCTGGCATGGGATCCCAGGGCTCAGCCCCTGGTCAATTCATAAGTACATAAAATCCGAGTACGTATAAGCGTCCGGACTCATCGTGGCTTAGTATTTTAACCTTAAGACATATTTTTTGGTAGTCTGGTGAGGTCCCATACCAAGCAATCCTCATCAGAGGACCTGCTGAGCTCGAATGCTATGGAGAGTGGGACGCCCAAAAGGCCCCTTCCTCCAAACAGGTGCATAACACCGAGGCTTCATCCCAGAAGGACCCTGGCCAAGGAGGAAAGGAAGAAACCGTGAAGGCAGCGCCTAGAGGTCAAACCACAGGGGCCAGACACATGGGGGAAAAGATTCCCATAGGGGCTGACGGCGGGGGCGACCCTGAGTTCGGCTCCTCACCGGATGCGATTCCAGTGGTTTATACAGCTCCAAAATCAAGAAGGCAGCCTCCTTCGGCTAGAGGGGGTGTGCCTGTTCTGCCGGCGACCTCTGTCCATCCAGAGGTGTCGGATGCTTTGTTGGTGGCGTTATGAGACGCCTACATTGTTGACGAACACTGTGCCCTTATGGGTGCGGTGATTGAGAAGATTCAGTCAACTGAGAGTGGACTGAACGAAGCCTGTATCAGCCTTATAAGAGGCTCTGAGGTATGTTTTATAAGTTGCCGAAGAGTGTCATAGTATAGATAGTAGCCCCTGATACCTTGTTCGGTGAAAGAAGGAACCAGACAGGGGATCGCATTGATGATCACAGGAAGACTCATTGAGTGATATTGATTTCACTTCTGTTCCAAGCAGATACCAGTAGCGGCTGCTGCCTCTCGTACTACGGAGATCTCCAGACTGAATCAAAGTCTGGAGCGGGCCAGAGAAGAAATTGGCCAATTAAAAATGGTATGCACAAGCATTGCGCGCATTTATTGTGAAATAAATGTTCAGTATGGAATAAGCTGCATAATTTGTGCTAGGGGTTATGACTGAAGTCGAGGCCCTCAAATGGGCCGTTGCCGAGGCTGAGAAAAATGTGGCCACGGAGCAGGCTCTTCGTGAGAAACACGAAGCCAGAGTTATTAAAGCTGAGCAGGAGCTGCAAGAGGCCGTAAGTAAATGCGAGGCCTTGGAGCAGAGTTTAACGGAGAAAGAGTCCGAACTCACCAAGCCGCGTCAAGCCACGAGCGATGCCCGGGGGGAAACCCATAGCCCCCTGCAGGGGATCCAAGTGGCGAGGAAGATTGTGGCGGGTAAGGATTTTCCCATGTAAAGCAAGTATTTGAAGGGAAAACTATATTTCTGATTGTGAATCCGGACTTCTCAGGTGTATTTGCCGAGCTACTTCACAATATATCAGATGCCGCTCACTTCTACGGAGCCGAAGGAAGGAACACCGCCGATAAGCTCTTTTGGTCACAGTATTTGGCACCGAATTATCCGGTGCCTTTTGCCGATCAACTAAAACAACTGATCGAACTACATAAGGCGGCGGAACTAGCCATGAAAGATATGGTTATCTGGCTATGGCCCGCCGAGCCGATTCCAAGCAGCTACTTCGGGCTCGTGAGGCGGCTTGTAAGTGCTTGCCCTCGACTTGACGTCATCAAGCGGTCGGTCTGTATAGAAGGAGCGCGAATGGCCTTCGCCCTCGCAAAGGTGCACTGGGGGAAGATGGATTCCGAAAAGCTAGTGACCAAGGGACCGCCAGAGGGGAAGGAGCACCGCAAGCCCGAATTGTATTATAAGAGTGTCATGAGAGGATCCTACCTTGCAGCGAAGCTATGTACCAAGGACATTATATTTCCATGAATGCCAATAATGTTGTCCATTGTAATGTTTGAACAAGGTCGTTGATATGTCGCATGTTATATAAAAGTTTACCCTCCTGTGCGGCCGTTTGTATGTTAAGGCTGAGAGTTGGCCAGTCGTCGGCTCCTGCCCCCACATAAGGAATACAGGGGTGTTCGGGATAAACCTGAGCACTCTTTATCACAGTTTTGGGTCCTCCGAAGGAGGTGCTCGGCACAACGAACCAGGCAATCGGACTATAGGGATTTATCACTCTCACTTAGCCATAGCAGCTTTAGTATGGTCAGCGCAACTCCTTGTGTTCGGAAGACCATACTATGGGCTCTATAAGCGCCTGATCAGAGAAAAAGCCGATCCATCGCACGCTGCATTGGTTATGGCATTATGCGGGAGAAATCCTTAAAGATTTTGTGACCGCTCGAACAGCTGACCAGCTCTCGCCGTATCATGACAGTCAGTTTTCGGCTTTCTCTACTAAGGTGCTCATCCGAAAGAACCGGGACACAATTGTAGTAGTTCTCCCAGTGCTACCTTAGCCAATATAGCAGAACGTAAGGTATCAAAACATGGGAGCCGTGCAAACCCAACTATTAACCCAAGACATGATTCAGAGCTGATGCATATAATGCTATGAGTTCGGGGTCCCGAACTTCCATGAAGGTGTTCGGACTTTTATTGCCGTGTTACGGGAAAACGAAGCCCCTGGCATATTTAAGGCATATCGCTGTGCACGGATGCCATTTGACGAAATGATTTTGATAAGAAATATTCAGTGGGTAAACGTCATATAAATCTACATGTTGTATTTGAATAATACGTCTATGCATATGGGTACAAGTAATGTGATAAAAAATGGTTGTGATAGCAGAACCTACTATGACCAGGGGGAAGAGGTTGAGTGCGGACCCGTATTGTAGCCGGACGTTCTCTGCGGGGAATGTCTAAGGATCCCCTGACGCGTTCGAGCTGCCTCTGTGGAGTCCATCCTGGTTGGTGCAAAGGTGAACCTGCGAAGGAAATATAAGAAATGTTTGTGTACCGGAGGGCGATTGAACCGCTGAGTTCGGCCTGTCATGGCCTTCGCCAAAGTGTTTACTTGAGCTCTGGACGAGCCGGCGTATCCTTCTGCAAAGTAGTTCGGAGCCCCTTGACGGTGTCCGGGAGCCTGGGCGTCGACTCGAGGTTCAGCTGCAAGTTGCTGCTCGTTGTTCCTGCTGCTAAGGCAATGATGTATTTGTAGGTGCCGAAGGAAGGTTCAGCCTTGCCATGAACCGTGATGATGCCGCGTGGACTGGGCATTTTGAGCTTACGGTAGGCATAATGTGGCACCATGTTGAATCGAGCGAACACGGTTCGCCCGAGCAGTGCTTGATAGTCACTACGGAAAGGGGTGATTTCGAAGATTAGCTCTTCGGTACAGTAATTTTCTGGTGATCCGAAGATTACCTCAAGGGCAATGGAGCCTGTACAGCTAACCTCCATGCCTGGTATGATGCCTCTAAAAGTGGCTTTAGTGGGCTTGATCGCTGAATGACCGATGCCCATCTTGCGCACTGTATCCTGGTAAAGCAGATTTAAACTGCTACCTCCGTCCATAAGGACTCGAGTGAGGTGGAACCCGTCTACTATTGGGTCGAGGATTAGTGTGGCTGGATTGCCCCGATTGGCGTTAACTAGACGATCCGTGTGGTTGAAGGTGACCGGCCCTAGCTTATATTGTGGGACGGCGAGCTCCGTTGAGCCGCCGTCCTTGAGGGTGCATATCTGGTCCAAGTGGGCAATTTGGGTGGTATTTACCACATTCACCGATTGAATATGGGGGGGGGGATTTCTTTTGCCCTCCTGTGTTCAATGATCCGGGCTCTTCATCGCTATCGTCGCTTTGAGACCCCTCTTCATTTTTGGCGCCTGCATTGCCGGCTTGTTTGAAGACCCAGCATTCTCTGCTGGTATGGGTGGCTGGCATTTCTGGGGTGCCATGAATTTTGCATTGGCGAGCGAGTATGCGGTCCAGACTGGATGGACCCGGATTTGTATTTTTCGGTGGCCCTTTCCGCTGACCGGACTTTGAGACCCTGAACCCGGCATTAACTGCCGTATTTTTGGCATTTTCACCGTATTTGCGGCGCTTGTGTTTGTTGTGTCGTGGTTTGCCGTTGCTATCCCTGGCTTGTGATATGCCAGGTTTGCTTGCTGTATTGGTACTACGAGCCAACCAGCTATCTTCGCCCGCACAAAAGCGGGTCATAAGTGTCGTGAGGGCTGCCATTCATCACAGATATTATGCTTAAATGCCGCTAAGGCCTCTGCATCCGGACAGTCGACAATTTGGTTCTTCTTTGTTAGGAACCGGGTCCAGAATTGCCTGGCTGATTCCCCTGGCTACTGAGTTATATGACTTAAATCGTCAGCGTCCGGCGGTCGCACGTAAGTGCCCTGGAAATTTTCCAGGAATGCCTCTGCTAGGTTCTCCCAACTTCCTATGGAGTTTGCCGGCAAGCTATTAAGCCAATGCCGAGCCGGCCCTTTGAGTTTGAGCAGGAGATACTTCATGGCATGTAGGTCATCCCCGCGGGACATATGAATGTCGAGGAAGAAGTCTTCTATCCATACCGCGGGGTCTGTAGTACCATCGTATGATTCGATGTTTACGGGTTTAAACCCTTCTGGGAATTCGTGATCCATTACTTCATCAGTGAAGCATAAGGGGTGTGCGGCGCCTCTGTGTCGGGCTATATCGCGACGTGGTTCATACGAGTCTTGTCTGCCATGTCCAACTCGGCCGGATTTGCTTTTAGTGTATCCGGCGTGACGATCCTCGTCACGTATTGGTGCGCGCCCTCGTGATCCGTAGATCGATCTTGCATGTTTTGCCTTGTTTTCCAATACGTATCGCAGGTCCTGTGTGTTGCACCGAGCCTTGGTATTTTTGTTTGAGTGGCGGCGGGGTGCAGGTTGAACTTCAGGCCGAAATGCCTCTCTGGCTTGGGCACGAGGTGGCCGGTCAGCCGCATCGTACACTGGTGATGTAGGTTTCAATGCTTCCTTCTCGAAGTGGGGTAGCAACCTACGCTTTGGGTAATTCTTGGAGGGGCGCTAGAGTTCGTATTCCTCGGCCGCAAGGACTTCGGTCCATCTATCTGCTAGTAAGTCTTGATCAGCTTGAAGTTTTTGTTGCTTTTTCTTGAGGCTATTTGTTGTGGCCATAAGCCAGCGCTTGAAGCGCTCCTGCTCGACGGGATCCTCAGGCACGATAAATTATTCGTCGCCGAGGCTCACCTCGTCTTCGGAGAGAGGCATGTAATTGTTCTCCTTCGATTCTCCATCTGCTGCCTGCTTTGGAGGGCTAGCTTGTTCACCCTCCCGCTCTACATCGTGCTAGAGGGGATTGTGGTTGTCTTCGGCACTATCCCGAGTGTTATTGTCTCTTGTGCCGGTATCACTACTTTTGCTATGGCGGGACTTAGAGCGGCGCTGCTGACGTCGGCGCTTGGGTTGCTTCTTGGAGGGGTCATCCTCCGTTGTCTCGTCGCCATTTCCTTCTTTGGGGGTGTCCACCATGTATATATCATATGATGAGGTGGCAGTCCAGCGCCCTGTGGGCGGTGGTTCCTGTTCGTCTCCCGCATTGTCGTCCATACCGTCGATGTCTTCGGAGTCAAAGTAGAGCATGTCGGTTAAATCGTCGACAATGGCTACTAAGTGGGTGGTCGGTGGGTAGTGAATTTCTTCGTCGTCCGCATCCCATTCTAGCCAGACATAGTTCGGCCAAGGTTCTCCTGACAAGGAGAGAGGCCTTAATGAATTTAGCAAATTGCCAAAAGGCGAATGCTGAAAGATATCCGCGGAGGTGAACTCCATGATCAGCGCCTAGTCGGATTCGATAGGCACGGATGCAGGCGGCTCGGAGTCCGTGGTCGGAGACAAATCTAGTGGTTCGGCGACACGGCTCTCGTAAGGGGTGAAGTCAGTATCCGGCTCCATCACCACTGAGAGTGCGGCCTCCGTGGCGGGGTCTATCCCCCATCCTCAGATGGCGCAGTTTGCTTCAGATTGGGTGTCGGAGTAGTTGTAGGTGTGATCTCCCGAACACTATCCGACGGCAGAGCTAAATCATGCTCGTCGTGATCGTGCGGCGCACCTGACATGGGATCGAATCCGTCGAAGATCAAGTCGCCGTGGATGTCGGTAGCATAGTTTAAGTTTCCGAACCCGACCTGTTGGCGAAGGGCGTAGCTCTCAATCTGCTCCATATGGCCAAGCGAATTGGCCCGTAGTGCGAAGCCGCCGAATACGAAGATCTGTTCGGGGAGGAAAACCTCACCCTGGACCGCATCGTTACCGATGATCGAAGGGGCCATCGAGCCTTATGGTGACGGCACAATGCAACTCTCAATGAAAGCACCAATGTCGGTGTCAAAACTGGCGGATCTTTGTTAGGGGGTCCCGAACTGTGCGTCTAAGGCAGATGGTAACCGGAGGCAGGGGACATGATGTTTACCCAGTTTCGGGCCCTCTTGATGGAGGTAATACCTTACGTCCTGCTTGATTGATATTGATGATATGAGTATTACAAGAGTTGATCTACCACGAGATCGTAGAGGCTAAACCCTAGAAGCTAGCCTATGGTATGATTGTATGTTGTTCTACGGACTAAACCCTCCGGTTTATATAGACACTGGAGGGGGCTAGGGTTACACAGAGTCGGTTACAAGGGAGGAGATCTACATATCCGTATTCCCAAGCTTGCCTTCCACGCCAAGGAAAGTCCCATCCGGACACGGGACAAAGTCTTCAACCTTGTATCTTCATAGTCCAGCAGTCCGGCTAAAGGATATAGTCCGGGTGTCTGGAGATCCTCTAATCCAGGACTCCCTCAGGTGCCATGGGCATCCCCAAGCTTAGGCTCTTGCCACTCCTTGTTCCATAATCCATCAAATCTTTACCCAAAACTTGAAAGCTTCACAACACAAAACTTAAAGTAGAAAATCTCGTGAGCCCCGTTAGCAAAAGAAAACAAAACACCACTTCAAGATACTGTAATGAACTCCTTCTTTATTTATATTGGAGTTAAACCTATTGTATTACAACTTCTCTATGGTTTATAAACTATTTTACTGGCCATAAATTCATTAAAATATGGAATCAACACACGAAAAAAAGAATCTGTCAAAAACAGAACAGTCTGTAGTAATCTGTAGCTAACGCAAGAGCTGGAACCCCAAAAATTCTAAAATAAATTGCTTGACGTGAGGAATTTATCTATTAATCATCTTCAAAAATAATTAACTAAATAGCACTTTCCAAATAAAAATGGAAGCAATTTTCGTGAGCGCTAAAGTTTCTGTTTTTTACAGCAAGATTAAAAAGACTTTCCCCAAGTCTTCCTAACGGTTCTACTTGGCACAAACACTAATTAAACACAAAAAACACAACCAAAACAGAGTCTAGATAAATTATTTATTACTAAACAGGAGCAAAAATTAAGGAATAAAAATAAAATTGGGTTGCCTCCCAACAAGCGCTATCGTTTAACGCCCCTAGCTAGGCATAAAAGCGAAGATATGTCTAGGTGTTGCCATAACAGTAAGATAGATCACTAAAACTCATTTCATATTCTCTACGTTCGGCAGCAAGTTTTCTTTGAGGCAAGCAAAAGTAATCAAAAGGGCTAAATTTAATGGGACAAAATTCCCCAAGATCAACTTTGGGAAGGTATAGGTTCCTCTCTTGGCCCTTCGTATTGCACAACAAATTCATCATTGTAAGCATTCTTTTGACAGAACTTTGTGAGCCTATACTAAAGAGAATATCCTAGTTCATTATTTCGAATAGCCAAATCATCATTAAGTTCAGAAATTCTATCAACTAGAACATTGGTAGGAAACCTTTTTCTAAGATTTTCATTGAAAGCAACATAGTCTAGAGATTGAAAACGCATTATTTCTTATTGATCAAAAAGGATAGCCTCTATGGGAGGACGGCAAGCGTCCACCCTATAATGCGCAAAGATTTCTTTGGCCTCTTTTATTATGAATCTAAACTCATCAGCCAAAAAGAAGTAGCGGCACGCTTAACAGAAGAATGCTCAATATTAGAAAATTCTAGGAAAATCCTTTGTATGCAAGGGTGCATGTGCATAAATTGCCTTTCAAGTTCAACTACAAGCATGGCAATAGCGTTCGCAAGACTACTAGTTCTATGAAGGATAGAACTACCCATAGAAGGCAAAGCACCGGCACAAGTAAAAAAATCTTGGATGACTCCTTTTCCAATAATATTACCACTACCAACACGGAATTTTTTTGTATATAAGATAGGGGGTTCTTCAGCAGGAGCATCAGAATTTTTCATGATATTATTATTGTCCATATCGACAATAATTTCCCCAATTTCAGACATAACAGCAGAAAGTGCAAGGGGCAAAAAGAGGCAAACAGAGAAAGAGAGGGAGGATGGAGAGAGAGGGCGAATAAACCGGCAAGGATGAAGTGGGGGAGAGGAAAACGAGAGGCAAATGGCAAATAATGTAATGTGGGAGATAAGGGTTTGTGATGGGTACTTGGTATGTTGACTTTTGCACGAACCTCCCCGGCAATGGCGCCAGAAATCCTTCTTGCTACCTCTTGAGCACTTGCGTTGGTTTTCCCTTGAAGAGGAAAGGGTGATGCAGCAAAGTAGCGTAAGTATTTCCCTCAGTTTTTGAGAACCAAGGTATCAATCCAGTAGGAGGCCACACACGAGTCCCTCGCACCTACACAAACAAATAAATCCTCGCAACCAACGCGATAAGGGGTTCTCAATCCCTACACGGTCACTTACGAGAGTGAGATCTGATAGATATGATAAGATAATATTTTTGGTATTTTTATGATAAAGATGCAAAGTAAAATAAAAGGCAATAAAAATAACTAAGTGTTGGAAGATTAATATGATGGAAGATAGACCCGGGGGCCATAGGTTTCACTAGTGGCTTCTCTCAAGAGCATAAGTATTCATGGTGGGTTAACAAATTACTCTTGAGAAATTGACAGAATTGAGCATAGTTATGAGAATATCTAGGTATGATCATGTATATAGGCATCACGTCTGAGACAAGTACACCGACTCCTGCTTGCATCTACTACTATTACTCCACACATCGACCGCTATCCAGCATGCATCTAGTGTATTAAGTTCAAGAGAACAGAGTAACACTTTAAGCAAGATGACATGATGTAGAGGGATAAACTCATGCAATATGATGAAGCCCCCATCTTTTTATCCTTGATGGCAATAATAAAATACGTGCCTTGCTGCCCCTACAGTCACTGGGAAAGGACACCGCAATATTGAACCCAAAGCTAAGCACTTCTCCCATTGCAAGAAAGATCAATCTAGTAGGCCAAACCAAATTGATAATTTGAAGAGACTTGCAAAGATAACCAATCATACATAAAAGAATTCAGAGAAGATTCAAATATTGTTCATAGATAAACTTGATCATAAACCCACAATTCATCGATCTCAACAAACACACCGCAAAAGAAGATTACATCGAATAGATCTCCACAAGAGAGGGGGGGACTTTGTATTGAGATCCAAAAAGAGTGAAGAGGCCATCTAGCTAATAACTATGGACCCGTAGGTCTGAGGTAAACTACTCACACTTCATCGGAGGGGCTATGGTGTTGATGTAGAAGTCCTCCGTGATCGATGCCCTCTCCGGCGGAGCTCCGGAACAGGCCCCAAGATGGGATCTCGTGGATACAGAAAGTTATGACGGTGGAATTAGGGTTTTGGCTCCGTATCTGGTAGTTTGGGGGTACATAGGTATATATAGGAGGCAGGAGTACGTCGGTGGAGAAACAGGGGCCCACGAGGGTGGAGGGCGTGCCTGGGGGAGGGGGGGTAGGCGCGCCCCCTACCTCGTGGCATCCTGGTTGATGTCTTGACGTAGGGTCCAAGTCCTCTGGATCATGTTCATTCCGAAAATCATGTTCCCGAAGGTTTCATTCTGTTTGGACTCCGTTTGATATTCTTTTTCTGCAAAACCCTAAAATAGGCAAAAAACAACAATTCTGGGTTGGGCCTCCGGTTAATAGGTTAGTCCCAAAAATAATATAAAAGTGTATAGTAAAGCCCAATAATGTCCAAAACAGAATATAATATAGCATGGAACAATCAAAAATTATAGATACGTTGGAGACGTATCAGATGCATCTCTAACAGGTACCTAGTTTCTTGATGGCGAGATGGTAGTGCTATGTCGTGTACAAAGGGAAGGTTCCGGGAGTGTACAACAAGTGGCCTGAGTGTCAGGCGCAAGTGAATGGGGTCTCGGGCGCCAGCCATAAAGGCTTCAAAAGCAGACAAGAAGGAGAAGCTAGTTACTTGAGGTTCACGCTAGCGCGGGAGAGGACTCGTAACCGCCGCCTCATGTACTGCATAGTTCCGCTCTCACTCATAGTGATTGCTCTTCACGCATATACCATTATTTAGATGGATGACGTTGTAGTTGCAAGTATTCGAGACTTGCATGTATCGCTATTTTCGAGATGATGATGAGATACCACTTTGTGTTGGATGATGATTATGATGGGACTATTTGTATGTATATGCTATGATTACATTTGTGGTCTCGCAACCATTTGTATGTGTATCATGATGACATTTGTATCTGCTAAAGATTCTTGTATAAAGCGAGTACGACTACAAAACAAAAATGTAGAAAAAATCAAAAACTACTAAAATTAGAAGTAGCGAGTGGAGAAAAGTTATCAGCAGCGTGACAGTAGCAGTAGCGCATCCAGCCAAAGCACGCTAGAGCTATTAGCAGTAGCGAGCTTCCACACAGCATGCTGCTGCTACACTTGTATAGCAGTAGCACGGGCGTGCACACGCTGCTGCTACGGGATAGCTGTAGCGCCTTATTAGTAGCGCTGGTCCCCGCGCTACTGATAAACCTAGAACCCGCGCTCCTGCTAAGCTTTTCCCTAGTAGTGAGAACTAAGTAATAGAGAGATTAAATTAATTTTGCAAAATACTGTTAATAGATCTAGAAAGAATTGGTCCAAGAAACTTGATGATGCATTATGGGCCTATAGAACTGCATGTAAAAATCCTATGGGTATGTCTCCGTATAAAATGGTTTATGGAAAAGCATGTCACTTACCTCTAGAACTAGAACATAAGGCATACTGGGCCATTAAAGACCTCAATTATGATTTCAAACATGCGGGTGAGATGAGACTATTTGACATTAGCTCACTTGATGATTGGAGAACCCAGGCCCATGAGAATGCCAACCTATTTAAAGAAAATGTTAAAAGATGGCATGACAAAAGGATACAAAAGCGTGAGTTTAATGTAGGTGATTATGTTTTGTTATACAGCTCTCGTTTAATATTTTTTGCAGGAAAACTCCTCTCTAAATGGGAAGGTCCTTACGTTATTGAGGAGGTCTATCGTTCTAGTGCCATAAAAATCAACAACTTCGAAGGCACAAATCCGAAGGTGGTGAACAGTCAAAGAATCAAACATTATATCTCAGGTAATCCCATAAATGTTGAAACCAATGTTATTGACACTGTAACCCCGGAGAAGTACATAAGGGACACTTTCCAGAACATTTTAGACTCCGAAAAGGAATAGGTATGTGGTACGGTAAGTAAGCCGACTCCAAAACAGTTCTAATAGCAGTTTTTCTCCGTTTTGGAATATTTTAAAAAAATAGGAAAATAAGAAGTAGTCTGGAAGGGACACGAGGCATCCACGAGGGTGGAAGGCATGCCCTACCCACTGGGCACACCCGCTGCCTCGTGGGCACCTCGTGTGCCCTCCGGGCTCCGTTTTCTTGCACGATATTTCTTTTGGTCGGTAAAAATTCATTGTGTAATCTCCCGAAGATTTTGACCACTGTACCATGAAAAAATCCTCTGTTTTTGTTTTGAATTGTTTCTGCCGCAGATTAGATCAAGATGTCTTCTCAAGAGTTCGTCGAAAAGAGCCGGGTATCTCACCCGACACCGTGGCCAAAAGCAAACAGCGATGCCGATCACTTTGGGCCAACAACTAAGGAAGAGCTGGAGGCCGACTTGAAAAGGATATATGCCATGGAGGAAGATCAACAAGTTCCTCTCATCTCCAAGCCAGATTTATGATGAAGGAACTCCAGAGCTCAGCAATTCCAAATTCGGTCATCCCTCCCAACGCTAGATTTCTTTCTTATGAAAATATGAAAAAGAGTGTTACTCGTTCTCCCGCAGCTATGCAACATCCATGGGTGAAAGAAGCTTTAGCTGTCGAAGGTAAACTCTGGAAGGAAATAATGGATCTTAAGCAGCAAGTGAATAAGCTCGAAGAAGAGAACCGTATCCTAAGGGGCATCATCGCCAAAAATATCACATCACTACCTCCAAAGAAAGAGACATAAACACATGGGTATGGGCACTCCCCTTGGCAACTGCCAAGCTTGGGAGAGGTGCCCCTATATCGTATCACCATCACACTTCTATCATTACCATTTTTATTAGTTCGATCCTTTAGGTTATATCTTGATCTAGTAGAATAAAGTTTAGTATCATCTAGCTTTAAGTTTTGTGTTGATCCTTATCTATGTAATCGAGTCCGTGAGCTATATGTAATAAAGATAAGTCTTGAGTCGAGGGCTTGGTTATCTTGCTATGATATTGAGGGAATAAAAGAAAAAAAGAAAGAATAAAAAGAAATAAAGAGATCATATTGATCTTATGAGAGTAACGACTTCACATATAAAGATTATGATGAATAAAAGTTGTTGAGAGCTGACAAACATAGGTTTGGTCATTGTTGACATTAATAGGAAGAAATAAAGAAAGAGAGGTTTTCACATATAAATATACTATCTTGGACATCTTTATGACTGTGAGCACTCATTAAAATATGACAAGCTAAAAAGTTGATGTTGGACAGCAAAGACAATGTAATGGGTTATGTTTTCTTATATCCGAAACAAATTATATTGTCAGGGATCATCCAACATGTTGATCTTGCCTTTCCCCCTTATGCTAGCCAAATTCTTTGCACCAAGTAGAGATACTACTTGTGCTTCCAAATATCCTTCAACCTAGTTTTGCCATGAGAGTCCACCATATCTACCTATGGGTTGAGTAAGATCCTTCGAGTAAGTTGTCACTGGTGCAAGCAATAAAAATTGATCTCTAAATATGTATGATCTATTAGTGTGTAGAAAATAAGCTTTATACGAGCTTGTGATATGGAAGAAATAAAAGAGATGGACTGCATAATAAAGGTCCCTATCACAAGTGGCAATATAAAGTGACGTTCTTTTGCATTAAGATTTTGTGCATCCAACCATAAAAGCACATGACAACCTCTGCTTCCCTCTGCGAAGGGCCTATCTTTTATTCTTGTCTTATACCTTATACAAAAGTCATGGTGATCTTGACCTTTCCTTTTTTTTATGCTTTATCCTTTGGCAAGCACTATGTGTTGGAAAGATCCTGATACATATATCTAATTGGATGTGGGTTTTCATAAAGCATTATTGTTGACGTTACCCTTGAGGTAAATGGTTGGAAGGCAAAACTATAAGCCCCTATCTTTCTCTGTGTCTGATTAAAACTTCATACCCATAAGTATTGCATGAGCGTTAGCAATTGTGAAAGACTAAATGATAGTTGAGTATGTGGACTTGCTGAAAAGCTCTTATATTGACTCTTTCCGATGTTATGATAAATTGCAATTGCTTCAATGACTGAGATTATGGTTTGCTAGTTTTTCAATGAAGTTTCTAATTCATACTTGACATTGTGAATAGATTGTTACTTTAACATAAGAAATCATATGACAATATATATATATATATATATATATATATATATATTTGTTGCTATTCTAAGAATGATCATGATGCTCTCGTGTACGTATTTTATTTTATCGACACCTCTATCTCTAAACATGTGGACACATTTTTCGATATCGGCTTCCGCTTGAGGACAAGCGAGGTCTAAGCTTGGGGGAGTTGATACGTCCATTTTGCATCATGTTTTATATCAATATTTATTGAATTATGGGCTGTTATTACACATTATTTCACAATACTTATGCCTTTTGTATCTTATTTTACAAGGTTTACATGAAGGGGGAGAATGTCGGCAGCTGGAATTCTGTGCTGGAAAAGGAGCAAATATTAAAGACTTATTCTGCACAACTCCAAAAGTTCTGAAGCTCCATGAAAGTCAGTTTTGGAATATAAAAAATATTGGGTGAAGGAAGTGCCAGACGGGGGCCACCGATTGTCCACGAGGGTGGAGGGCGCGCCCTACCCCCCGGGCGCGCCCCCTGCCTCGTGGGACACCTGGAAGCCCCCCGATGCCCATCTTCTGGTATAAGGTGTCTTTTACCCTATAAAAAATCAGAAGGAAGCTTTCGGGACGAAGCGCTGCCGTCTCGAGGCGGAACCTTGGCGGAACCAATCTAGGGCTCCGGCGGAGCTGTTCTGTCGGGGAAACATCCCTCCGGGAGGGGGGAATCATCACCATCGTCATCACCATCGATCCTCTCATCGGGAGGGGGTCAATCTCCATCAACATCTTCACCAGCACCATCTCCTCTCACACCCTAGTTCATCTCTTGTATCCGATCTTTGTCTCAAAACCTCAGATTGGTACTTGTGGGTTGCTAGTAGTGTTGATTACTCCTTGTAGTTGATGCTAGTTGGTTTATTCGGTGGAAGATTATATGTTCAGATCCTTTATGCACATTAATACCCCTTTGATTATGAACATGAATATGATTTGTGAGTAGTTACATTTGTTCCCGAGGACATGGGAGAGGTCTTGTTATAAGTAGTCATGTAAATTTGGTATTCGTTTGATATTTTGATGAGATGTATGTTGTCTTTCCTCTAGTGGTGTTATGTGAACGTCGACTACATGGAACTTCACCATTGTTTGGGCCCAGGGGAAGGCATTGGGAAGTAATAAGTAGATGATGGGTTGCTAGAGTGACAGAAGCTTAAACCCTAGTTTATGTGTTGCTTCGTAAGGGGCTGATTTGGATCCATGTGTTTCATGCTATGGTTAGGTTTACCTTAATTCTTATTTCTTAGTTGCGGATGCTTGCGATGGGGGTTAATCATAAGTGGGATGCTTGTACAAGGAAGGGCAGTACCCAAGCACCGGTCCACCCTCATATCAAATTATCAAATTAACAAACGCAAATCATATGTGCATGATGAAAACTAGCTTGACGATAATTTCCATGTGTCCTCGACAACGCTTTCCTTTATATAAGAGTTTGTCCAGGCTTGTCCTTTGCTACAAAATGGATTGGGCCACCTTGTTGCACCTTGTTTACTTTTGTTACTTGTTACCCGTTATGAATTACCTTATCACAAAAATATCTGTTACCAATAATTTTAGTGTTTGCAGAGAATACCTTACTAAAAACTGCTTGTCATTTCCTTATGCTCCTCGTTGGGTTCAACACTCTTACTTATCAAAAGAACTACGATAAATCCCCTATACTTGTGGGTCATTAGATGCATGGTGTTGATATGGTGGGGGAGTGTCGGCGGTCGGCCTTCGTAGCCGCAGACGGGCTCTGGGCATTTTCATTGCGTGAGCGGACACACACTCTGGTGATCGGCGAGCTTGTCGTAAGTCATGTAGAGCCCATAGCTTTCGTGCGGGCTCTCCACCCTCACTGAGCAGAAGACGGCATCCATCGTTGTGTTGCGCATGTAAAAGCCGCCGCCGCACTCGCACTTCTAGCTCTGCCGCTGGTTCCCGGGGCGCTCGCCGCGGTAGTTCGTGCAGGGCAGGTGCCCTCCCTTGCACTTCACAAATCAATCGAACAACACATCAATCAAGAAACCTACACCTTGATCAATCAGCCGAATGGACGAGGTGTATTCTAAACTCGTACATTGGAGGCTTCAAGGGGCAGAGGCACATGGGGCAGTGGAGCAAGGTGAGGTCCATAGAGGCCTCCATCCTCGAGTCCTGTTTTGTCGGTATGATCTCGCCCTCCTCGTGCACCACCATCTCTCGCTTTAGGGTTAGGGCAATAGAAAGTTTTACCATCACATATTCATACTACTTCAAGGTGCATTAAATCAAAACATGCAAGTATCAAAAGTAAAGTCACGACATGCATGCATGCATGCATTGTAATTAATGCATCGATAAATGCAAATTATTGAAATATATAGAGTGCACTGCTTTCATGTGTCGCATCAACTCATACAACAAGGCGAAGCTTGATTACAATGCCCACTCCCTCTCCCTCGCCCATGAGCGCAGTGGCTCGCATGACTAGGAGGAGCTTTTGCTACACACTCTCCACCCCGCATGCGATGGACATGCAACAGTTCATTCTGTGTTAGATGGCCAGAAGCATACTAGTACTCCACTGTAGTAGTACCATCATTGTTCGACTTCCCGAAGAGGCGAAGATCCAAGTGCAACCTGAACGCTCGCGTGGCAGTTTCATGTGTAGGGGAGGTAGTAGTGACACAGTCTAGGATAGCGTCTACCATGCCTCTAAGCTTAAAATCGTTGGAGTCGCCTCCATGCTAAGAGGCCACCTTGAAGCATTTTTTGATTAAAATAATCTTCTGGCCCTATCTATCATCCTGGTGATTGTAGTTTGCATGCTGATCTGGTCAGGAGAGGAATATATATTTTGATTTGTGGTGGAGTAAATGTTAGAAGTTGTAGCAAATATTGTACACTGCAGGTCTTTTAGCCAAGTTTAGAGGCAAGCATGTGGGGCCCGTGTTAGAGGCAGTGCTTCCTCCAATCACTCGAGGTGCTCTAGACTGTGTGCTACCTCCAAACGCTCGAGGTTCTCTACACTGTGACAAGTTTACCATCACATGTTCATACTTCAAGGTGCATTAAATTAAAAGATGCAAGGATCAACATTGAACTCACGACATGCATGCATTGTAATTAATGCATAGGTAAACACATCTTTTTGAGGAAAAATCTTGCTAAGTCTCAATGGATGCTATATCCGTGAGATTTACATTGAGATTTGTGCAAAAAAAATTCTTCAGTTTTTTCTTTTTTCTATTGCATGTTATGTCAACTGACTGAGACTTGGTTAAATCTCAGTTGACTGAGACCAAGCCACACCCAGACTTTTGAGAAAATCGTGCTATGATGTGTCGCGTCAACTCGTTCAACAAGGAGAAGCTTGATTACTAGTACGCCCTCTCCCTCGCCAATGCGCACAGTGGCTAGCAAATGAGGAGAAGCTTTTGCTTACAACAAGCTCTCCCTCCCCCACGCGGCGACATGAAGCAGTTGATTCGGTACTATAGAAGTAGTAACATCATTGTCCAACTTCTCGAAGAGGCGAAGAGCTAAGCGCAACCCGAACATGGCAGTTGCCAAAACTCAGGTGGTTGTCTTATGTGTAGGGCAGGGGTGTGGTGTTGCAGTTTTGTGGAAATTCTTTTCTATTGTTGTTTGCGTCCAGTAGGTGCCACCATCAGATGCAAATCTTACAGTTATTATGGCGATTTCTAGTTATAGTCATATTACGAAAATCAAATAATCCCAAAACAAACCCGAACACGTTTATAATTTCTAGACATGAATAGGAATCAACCAATAAGAGACGTGGGTTGTGTTTGTTTTTAATGCCTTGAGATGTACCTAGCACGGCATGCAGTAGTTAGTTCATTGCATGAAGTGGTATTAATTAGCAAAAAAATAGTAAGTTCTCTCGCTTTCCTCTCCGCCTTGGTCACGGTGCACAATGTAGTAGTACTACTACTGACTAGTCTCTTTTTGACACAGATTTACGTTCATACGTCTTGAATACCAATGAGGGAGAGGGCAGCGGTTCCCGAAATGTTGAACGGTCAATGATGCATCCTCATTCAATTAGCATGCAGAGAGAATTAATTGGAGAAGGAAAAAGGAGCTAGCACGATGTGAATGCAATGCAGTTTGGACTCTCATATAAAGGCACCCCACCACTCCAATCCATCTACTACTAGTCTCTGTGCAATACTGCTCCCTCCAATCCAAGACAAAGACCAAGTGACCAGAAGCCACAAGCACCCATGGTGTCGATGAACGTGAGCGGTAGTCGGCTGTGCCACATCATCCAAGACGGTGGGCTATGGCCCTGCACTGCGCAGTGTTTCCTGACGGTGTTGGTGACCGTCGGTGCCATAGCCCTCGTCAACGGCGGCTTCACCTCTCGCATGGATGATATGATGGTCCGCTTCATCCACAAGTTCACCACCGTCAACAAGCGCGCGGACAACCTTGTCGTACTCCTCCAGCCTACACGCCCAGGCTCCTCATTGCCTACCACCCTCATCGGCCTCGATGGTAACGAACTCTTTCAAGCACGGGTGGCCCTGCAACTGCCGGATGTCATGACAAAGAATGAGTACCTCGAGGTCGTGCTCACCGCGCAGCGCCTCTCCATGGAAGAAACTGCCGACATACACATGCACATCTACAAGGAAATCGTCTACATAGGCCACTACAATGCTAGGGAGGACAAAAAGACGTTGGCCTTCTTCGATCGACTAGAATCTTTGGACGACATTGTTGAGAAGCACATTGAACTGGCCACGAAAGCCATCGCTACTTAGCCGCCGTTCAGTGGGCTGACACCTTGAGTCGAGGAGGAGGAGGTTGTTGATGGATGCATCTTTCTTCTTGCCTCCTGTAACAAGCACTGTGTCGCCTTGTGGCCTTAATGTGTTAGTGTAAGACATTTTTATTCTAGTCGTAAATGACATGTGTGATCCCTTGCTCTTATTTGGCGTTAATTATATGTAGTATCACTAACTTCATCCTGGTTTATTAGTCCCTTTTGTAATTTGTGCTAAATTTTGACCAAAGATTTAACTGACAAAATGTTAGTGCATGTCAAAAAAAATTATATCATTGGATTCGTATTTGAACATAGTTTTCAATGATATAATTTTGGTGACACGCATGAACATTTTGTCAGTCAAATTTATGGTCAAAAATTGGCACAGACTATGATGGGGACCAATAGACCAGGAAAGAGGTAGACTAGTCACATTCGTGTTTTGGGCCAAAATTTGACATCAACTTGAAGTACAAGACCCAACCTATATGGAGGGAGTATATATATTGGCATGAAAACCAAACTTATATATTCAAAACTGGGCATTACCACATGTCACAAGTTCAAAATGAGAAAGTGGAACAAGTACATCGCACCTGTGTCGTTCGCGTCGCACCCCACACTGTTGTTGCAGCCCATGGCTCAGTGTGCTTTGGCTTGGCATTTTCTATCTACAAGTTAAAAGGGTAATGACTTTCGCGTTCGCATCACACCCCCACATGGTCTGTCGAGCATGCTGCTCAAGCTAGGGAACGCTTGTTGTCTTAGCATTTTCAATGCCAAGTGGGGCCGCAATTGAGAAAACTGACTATCAGCAAATCCCCACCCCGCCAACTGTGCGTCGACTCAGTTCGGATTAGAAGAGAGAAACGGGGGAGAAGAGCTAGCTGTAGCACGAACGCTGTTGTCAGATGGAACCTATGTTGATAGATTAGGAGTATTGAGTACTCATACGTCTAGTACCACTAGTTGGGTGCATGCGACCGATACCTGTCATCACTTTAAGTCTCCTATGCGAACTGCAGCTACGCTTCATAATACATAATTTTCATGCATTTTTCCTCCTATATGTACTCCTAGGCTATTTCCACCTGCTTCCTTTCGGTGACATGAGAGCATCTGGGTCATAGTGCATGCACGACTCAGAGCATATGTAACCATGCTGGCGTACATTACATTTCAGACCCGACGAATTACATGTAGACCCCCCACAGAAGAATAACTAAATTAATTAATTACTACATGCAAACCGGATTATTTTTATAGAAATTGGAGCATGTTCATTAAATTTTGGACATAACACATTGAAAAAAACGATCGGAACTAAAGTAGTGTAAGGGCTCTTTGATTCGTAGGATACTGAAAACAAAGGACTGTAGAAAGTACGATGGCGATGAACCGGGAGGAGGAGGAAGAGGAGGAGGAGTACTGTACATGCTAGAGACCGCACTGTAGTACATTGTTATTATGGCCATATCACCACATTGTTTTATATGGCCTATCGCCTGTTGGTTCACTTGGTTGTCGTGTTTCGCACTCCTCCGACGTCAGTTGTACTGTATATATACTACATGCTTCTTTGCTCCTTATTATGTCGCTGACATGTGTGAGAGCCAGGATCCGGGTCGATGTGTCATGCACCAGATTAGAGTGGGGAACATAAGGGGAGCCTCACCCGGTCATAGCGCCACAGTAATAATGACTACAATGAGCAGCCCTATCACAAGACACCATCTTTCTAGCAGTAACGAGCTATCAAATCACACAACGTTACCTTTCCAGCAGTAAGTTGAATCCCCTAGTCCCTCACCCTCTTCGCCTCACTGTCAAACCAGCTAGGCAAAACTTTCGCGCGTACTGCCCGGGAAAAGCCCTGCCCTCGACTTTTAAATACTCCTATAATCTTCTATCGTTGAATTGCGCCATGGAGCAGAAAATCAAAAGAAAAAGGTGGTACATGTAAACAAATACAGTTCAAGCTCTAGCTAGCGATTCGGAATGTGAACCGTGTTAGGGAATGCAGTATTTCAAAAAAATTCCTACGGTCACGCAAGATCTATCTCAGGATGCATAGCAATGAGAGGGGAGAGTCTGTCCACGTACGCTAGTAGACCAAAAGCGGAAGCGTTATGTAACGCGGTTGATGTAGTCGAACGTCTTCGCGATCTAACCGATCAAGTACCAAAGGCACGGCACCTCCGCGATATGCAGACGTTCAGCTCAATGACGTGTCTCGAACTCTAGATCGAGCTGAGGCCGAGGGAGAGTTTCATCAGCACGACGGCGTGTTGACGGTGATGCTGAAGTTACCGACGCAGGGCTTCGCCTAAGCACTAAGATAATATGATCAAGGTGGAAATTTGTGGAGGGGTGGACCTCACATGGATAAGATCAACTTTTGTGTCTATGGGGTGCCCCTCCCCCGTATATAAAGGAGGGGAGGAGGAGGAGGGCCGGCCACAAGGGGCGCGCCCAAGGGGGGTTTCC
The DNA here is from genome assembly GCF_002162155.2 of Triticum dicoccoides. Lineage (NCBI taxonomy): Eukaryota > Viridiplantae > Streptophyta > Magnoliopsida > Poales > Poaceae > Triticum > Triticum dicoccoides. The sequence goes on along the minus strand of NC_041386.1, from coordinate 261,326,208 downwards.
TACTCCTAGTAGGAGTAGGTTTCCCCCTTTCCTATTCCAAGTAGGAGAAGAAGGAACGAGAGGGAGAGGGAGAAGGAAAGAGGGGGGCACCGCCCCCTCCTAGTCCAATTCGGACTAGCCCATGGGGGGCGCGCTGCCTCCCCTTATGGCCCTTCTCTCCTTTCCACTAAAGCCCAATAAGGCCCAATACTTCCCCCGGTGAATTCCCATAACTCCCCGGTTCTCCGAAAAATACCCGAATCACTCGAAACCTTTCCAATGTCCGAATAAATCCTTCCAATATGAATCTTTACCTCTCGACTATTTCGAGACTCCTTGTCATGTCCGTGATCTCATCCGGGACTCCGAACAATCTTCGGTGGTCAAATCACATAACTCATAATACAAATCGTCATCGAACGTGAAGCGTGCGGACCCTATGGGTTTGAGAACTATGTAGACATGACCGAGACACATCTCCGGTCAATAACCAATAGAGGAACCTGGATGCTCATATTGGCTCCTACATATTCTACGAAGATCTTTATCGGTCAAACCGCATAGCATCATACGTTGTTCCCTTTGTCGTCGGTATGTTACTTGCCCGAGATTCCATCGTCGGTATCATCATACCTAGTTCAATCTCGTTATCGGCAAGTCTCTTTACTCGTTTCGTAATGCATCATCCCGCGACTAACTCATTAGTCACATTGCTTGCAAGGCTTATAGTGATGTGCATTACTCAGAGGGCCCAGAGATACCTCTCCGACAATCGGAGTGACAAATCCTAATCTCGATCTATGCCAACTCAACAAACACCATCAGAGACACCTGTAGAGCATCTTTATAATCACCTAGTTACGTTGTGATGTTTGATAGCACACTAAGTGTTCCTTCATTATTCGGGAGTTGCATAATCTCATAGTCATAGGAACATGTACAAGTTATGAAGAAAGCAATAGCAATAAACTAAATGATCATAGTGCTAAGCTAACGGATAGGTCAAGTCAATCACGTCATTCACTAATGATGTGATCCCGTTCATCAAATGACAACTTATGTCTATGGCTAGGAAACTTAACCATCTTTGATTAACGAGCTAGTCAAGTAGAGGCATACTAGTGACACTCTGTTTGTCTATGTATTCACACATGTACTAAGTTTCCGGTTAATACAATTCTACCATGAATAATAAACATTTATCATGATATAATGAAATATAAATAACAACTTTATTATTGCCTCTAGGGCATATTTCCTTCAGTCTCCCACTTGAGCTAGTGTGAATAATCTATATTACATTGTAATGATTCTAACACCCATGGAGTCTTGGTGCTGATCATGTCTTGCTCATGAGAGAGGCTTAGTCAATGGGTCTGCAACATTCAGATCCGTATGTATCTTGCAAATCTCTATGTCTCTCTCCTTGACTTGATCACGGATGGAATTGAATCGTCTCTTGATGTGCTTGGTTCTCTTGTAAAATCTGGATTCCTTTGTCAAGGCAATTGCACCAGTATTGTCACAAAATATTTTCATTAGACCCGATGCACTAGGTATAACACCTAGATCGGATATGAACTCCTTCATCCAGACTCCTTCATGTGCTGCTTCCGAAGCAGCTATGTATTCCGCTTCGCATGTAGATCCCGCCACTACGCTTTGCTTAGAACTACACCAACTGACAGCTCCACCATTCAATAAAAATACGTATCTGGTTTGTGACTTAGAGTCATCCGGATTAGTGTCAAAGATTACATCGACGTAACCATTTATGACGAGCTCTTTGTCACCTCCATAAACGAGAAACATATCCTTAGTCCTTTTCAGGAATTTCAGGATATTGTTGACCACTGTCCAGTGATCCACTCCTGGATTATTTGGTACCTCCCTGCTAAACTAATAGCAAGGCACACATCAGGTCTGGTACAAAGCATTGCATACATGATAGAACCTATGGTTGAAGCTTAGGGAATGACTTTCATTTTCTCTCTATCTTCTGCAGTGGTCGGGCATTGAGTCTGACTCGACTTCACACCTTGTAACACAGGCAAGAACCCTTTCTTTTCTTTATCCAATTTGAACTTCTTCAAAATGTTATCAAGGTATGTGCTTTGTGAAAGTCCAATTAAGCGTCTTGATCTATCTCTATAGATCTTGATGCCCAATGAATAAGCAGCTTCACCGAGGTCTTTCATTGGAAAATTCTTATTCAAGTATCCTTTTATGCTATTCAGAAATTCAGTATCATTTCCAATCAACAATATGTCATGCACATATAATATTAGAAATGCTATAGAGCTCCCACTCACTTTCTTGTAAATGCAGGCTTCACTGCAAGTCTGTATAAAACTATATGCTTTGATAAACTCGTCAAGGCGTATATTCCAACTCCAAGATGCTTGCACCAGTCCATAGATGGATCGCTGGAGCTTGCACACTTTGTTAACACCTATAGGATTGACAAAACCTTCTAGTTGCATCATATACAACTCCTTTTTTAATAAATACATTAAGGAATGTTCGTTTAATATCCATTTTCCAGATTTCATAAAATGTGGCAACTGCTAACATGATTCAGACAGACTTTTAAGCATCGATACGAGTGAGAAAATATCATCATAGTCAACACCTTGAACTTGTCAAAAACCTTTTGCGACAATTCGAGCTTTGTAGATAGTAACACTACTATCAACGTCCGTATTCCTCTTGAATATCCATTTATTCTGAATGGCTCACCGATCATTGGGCAAGTCAATCAAAGTCCATACTTTGTTCTCATACATGGATCCATCTCAAATTTCATGGCTTGAAGCCAGTTCGCGGAATCTGGGCTCATCATCGCTTCCTCATAGTTCGTAGGTTCGTCATGGTCTAGTAACATGACTTCTAGAACTGGATTAGCGTACCACTCTGGTGCGTAACTTACTCTGGTTGACCTACTAGGTTCGGTAGTAACTTGACCTGAAGTTTCATGATCATCATCATTAACTTCCTCACTAATTGGTGTAAGCATCACTAGAACTAATTTCTGTGATGAACTACTTGCCAATTTAGGAGAAGGTACAATTACCTCATCAAGTTCTACTTTCCTCCCACTCACTTCTTTCGAGAGAAACTCCTATAGAAAGGATCCAATCTCAGCAACGAAGATCTTGCCTTCAGATCTGTGATAGAAGGTGTACCCAATAGTTTCTTTTGGGTATCCTATGAAGACACACTTCCGCGATTTGAGTTTGAGCTTATCAGGCTGAAACTTTTTCACATAAGTATCACAACCCCAAACTTTAAGAAACAACAGGTTAGGTTTCTTGCTAAACCATAGTTCATACGGTGTCGTCTCAACAGATTTTAGACGGTGCCCTATTTAATGTGAATGCAGTTGTCTCTAATGCATAACCCCAAAATGATAGTGGTAAATCGGTAAGAGACATCATAGATCGCACCATATCTAATAAAGTACGGTTACGATGTTCGGACACACCATTACTCCGTGGTGTTCTAGGTGGCATGAGTTGTGAAACTTATTCCACATTGTTATTAAATGAAGGCCAAACTCGTAACTCAAATATTTGCCTGCGCGATCAGACTGTAGAAACATTATTTTCTTATTACGATGATCTTTAACTTCACTCTGAATTTCTTTGAGCTTTCCAAATGTTTCAGACTTGTGTTTCATTAAGTAGATATACCCATATCTGCTTAAATCGTCTGTGAAGGTCGGAAAATAAAGATACCCACCGGGAGCCTCAACACTCATGAGACCGCATACATCAGTATGTATTATTTCCAATAAGTCAGTGGTTCACTCCATTGTTCCGGAGAACAGAGTCTTAGTCATCTTGCCGATGAGTCATGGTTCGCAAGCATCAAATGATTCATAATCAAGTGATTCCAAAAGTCCATCTACATGGAGTTTCTTCATGCGCTTTACACCAATATGACCTAAACGGCAGTGCCACTAGTATGTTGCACTATCGTTATCAGCTTTGCATATTTTGGTATCAATATTATGGATATGTGTATTACTATGATCGAGATTCAATAAACCATTCACCTTGGGTGTATGACCACAGAAGGTTTTATTCATGTAAACAGAATAACAATTATTCTTTGACTTAAATGATTAACCGTATTGCAATAAACATGATCCAATCATATTATGCTCAATGCAAACACCAAATAACATTTATTTTAGGTTCAACACTAATCCCGAAGGTAAAGGGAGTGTGCGGTGGTGATCTTATCAACCTTGGAATTACTTCCAACACACATTGTCACCTCGCCCACAACTAGTCGCTGTTCATTTTGTAACCCATGTTTCAAGTTACTAATCATAGAAACCGAACCAATATCAAATACCTAGGGGCTACTATGAACACTAGTAAAGTACACATCAATAACATGTACATCATATATACTTTTGTTCACTTTGCCATCCTTCTTATCTGCCAAGTATTTAAGGAAGTTCTGCTTCCAGTGACCATTTCCTTTGCAGTAGAAGCACTCAGTTTCAGGATTGGGTCTAGCTTTGGGCCTCTTCATGGGAGTGGAAACTTGCTTGCCATTCTTCTTGAAGTTCCCCTTCTTTCCCTTGCCCTTTTACTTGAAACTAGTGGTCTTGTCAACCATCAACACTTGATGCTTTTTCTTGATTTCTACCTTCGCCAATTTCAGCATCGCGAAGAGCTTGGGAATCATTTCCATTATCCCTTGCATATTATAATTCATCACGAAGTTCTAGTAACTTGGTGATAGTGACTAGAGAACTCTGTCAATCACTATCCTATCTATAAGATTAACTCCCACTTGATTCAAGTGATTGTACTACTCAGACATTCCGAGCACATGCTCACTAGCTAAGCTATTCTCCTCCATCTTGTAGGCAAAGTACTGGTCAGAGGTCTCATACGTCTTAACACGGGCATGAGTCTGAAATACCAATTTCAGCTCTTGAAACATCTCATATGCTCCATGGCGTTCAAAACATTTTTGAAGTCACGGTTCTAAGCCGTAAAGTATGGCACACTAAACTATCAAGTAGTCATCATACCGAGCTTGTCAAACGTTCAAAATGTCTGCATCTGCTCTTGCAAAAGGTCCGTCACCTAGCGGTGCATCAAGGACATACTTCTTCTATGCAGCAATGAGGGTAATCCTCAGATCACGTAGCTAGTCCGCATCATTGCTACTAACATCTTTCAACATAGTTTTCTCTAGGAACATATCATAAATAAAACGGGGAAGCTATACGCGAGCAATTGATCTACAACATAGATATGCAAATACTATCAGGACTAAGTTCGTGATAAATTAAAGTTCAATTAATCATATTACTTAAGAACTCCCAACTTAGATAGACATCCCTCTAGTCATCTAAATGATCACATGATCCATATCAACTAAACCATGTCCGATCATCATGTGAGATGGAGAAGTTTTCAATGGTGAACATCACAATGTTGATCATATCTACTATATAATTCACGCTCGACCTTTCAGTCTCAGTGTTCTGAGGCCATATCTGCATATGCTAGGCTCGTCAAGTTTAACCTGAGTATTATGCTTGTGCAAAACTCACTTGCACCCTTTGTATGTGAACGTAGAGCTTATCACACCCGGTCATCATGTGGTGTCTCAGCACGAAGAACTGTCGCAATGTTGCATACTCAGGGAGAACACTTATACCTTGAAATTTAGTGAGAGTTCATCTTATAATGCTACCTCCGTACTAAGCAAAATAAGATGCATAAAAGATAAACATCGCATGCAATAAATATAAGTGATATGATATGGCCATCATCATCTTGTGCCTTTGATCTACATCTCCAAAGCACCATCATGATCACCATCGTCACCGGCCTGACACCTTGATCTCCACCGTAGCATCGTTGTCGTCTCGCCAACTATTGCTTCCACGACTATCACTACCGCATACTGATAAAGTAAAGCAATTACATGGCGATTGCATTTCATACAATAAAGCGACGACCATATGTCTCCTGCCAGTTGCCGATAACTTTGTTACAAAACATGATCATATCATACAACAATTTATATAATCACGTCTTGACCATATCACATCACAACATGCCCTACAAAAACAAGTTAGACATCCTCTACTTCGTTGCTGCAAGTTTTACGTGGCTGCTACGAGCTTAGCAAGAACCATTCTTATCTGCACATCAAAACCACAACGATTTTTCGTCAAGTGTGATGTTTTAACCTTCATCAAGGACCGGGCGTAGTCACACTCGATTCAACTAAAGGTGGAGAAACAGACACCCACTAGCCACCTGTGTGCAAGGCACGTGGGTAGAACCCGTCTCATGAACGCGGTCATGTAATGTCGGTCTGGGCTACTTCATCCAACAATACCGCCGAATCAAAGTATGACATGCTAGTAAGCAGTATGACTATTATCGCCCACAACTCTTTGTGTTCTACTCGTGCATATAACATCTACACAAAGACCTGGCTCTAATACCACTATTGGCGAACGCAGTATTTCAAAAAAATTCCTACGATCACGCAAGATCTATCTCGGGATGCATAGCAATGAGAGGGGAGAGTGTGTCCACGTACCCTCGTAGATCGAAAGCAGAAGCGTTAAGTAACGCGGTTCATGTAGTCAAACGTCTTCGCGATCTAAACGATCAAGTACCGAACACACGTGACCTCCGCGATCTGCACATGTTCAGCTCGATGACGTCCCTCGAACTCTAGATTGAGCTGAGGCCGAGGGAGAGTTTCGTCAGCACGACGGCGTGTTGACGGTGATGATGAAGTTACCGACGCAGGGCTTCACCTAAGCAGTATGACAATATGATCAAGGTGGAAATCTATGGACGGGGGCACCACACACGGATAAGATCAACTTATGTGTCTATGGGGTGCCCCATCCCCCGTATATAAAGGAGGGGAGGAGGAGGAGGGCCGGCCGCAAGGGGCGCGCCCAAGGGGGGGATTACTACTCCTAGTAGTAGTAGGTTTCCCCCTTTCCTATTCCAAGTAGGAGAAGAAGGAATGAGAGGGAGAGGGGGAAGGATAGAGGGGGGCGCAGCCCCCTCCTAGTCCAATTCGGACCAGTCCATCGGGGGCGCACTGCCTCCCCTTGTGGCGGTTCTCCCCTTTCCACTAAAGCCCAATAAGGCCCAATACTTCCCCCGGTGAATTCCCGTAACTCCCCGGTTGTCCAAAAAATACCCGAATCACTCGGAACCTTTCCAATGTCCGAATATAGCCTTCCAATATATGCATCTTTACCTCTCGACCATTTCGAGACTCCTCGTCATTTCTGTGATCTCATCCGGGATTCCGAACAAACTTCGGTGATCAAATCACATAACCCTTAATACAAATTGTAATGGAACGTTAAGCGTGCGGACCCTGTGGGTTCGAGAACTATGTAGACATGACCGAGACACATCTCTGGTCAATAACCAATAGCGGAACCCGGATGCTCATATTGGCCCCTACATATTCTACGAAGATCTTTATCGGCGCATAGCATCATACGTTGTTCCCTTTGTCGTCGGTATGTTACTTGCCCGAGATTCCATCGTTGCTATCATCATACCTAGTTCAATCTCGTTATCGGCAAGTCTCTTTACTCGTTTCGTAATGCATCATCCCGCGACTAACTCATTAGTCACATTGCTTGCAAGGCTTATAGTGATGTGCATTATCGAGGGGGCCCAGAGATACCTCTCCGACAATCAGAGTGACAAATCCTAATCTCAATCTATGCCAACTCAACAAACACCATCGAAGACACCTATAGAGCATCTTTATAATCACCCAGTTATGTTGTGACGTTTGATAGCACACTAAGTGTTCCTCTGGTATTTGGGAGTTGCATAATTTCATAGTCATAGGAACATGTATAAGTTATGAAGAAAGCAATAGCAATGAACTAAACGATCATAGTGCTAAGCTAATGGATGGGTCAAGTCAATCACATCATTCTCTAATGATGTGATCTAGTTCATCAAATGACAACTCATGTTTATGGCTAGGAAACTTAACCATCTTTAATTAACGAGTTAGTCAAGTAGAGGCATACTAGTGACACTCTATCTGTCTATGTATTCACACATGTACTAAGTTTCCACTTAATACAATTCTAGCATGAATAATAAACATTTATCATTATATAAGGAAATATAAATAACAACTTTATTATTGCCTTTAGGGCATATTTCCTTCAAACCTTGCATGTGTTTCTTTACTACCTCCATCTGGGTTTATTGGTTCCCTTAGTATTTTGTGTCAAACTTTGACCATAGATTTAGCTAAGAAATAATAATGCATGTCACTAAAAATTATATCCTTGGATTCGTATTTGAACGTAGTTTCCAAGGATACTATTTTTTGGTTACATGCATTAACATTTTGTTTGTTAAATCTAAGGTCAAAATTTAGCACAAAATGTGAAGGGGACCAATAAAACAGGACGGAGGTCCCCTTCGCATTTTGTGCAAAGTGTGATGTCCAGTTAGTCATGTTAAATAGATAGTTTCTTTTCTTTAATGACACATACACAAATTGAAATGCTTGTTGTGGAGAGAAAAATATAATCACTCCACTTTATATATAAGCAGGAGCCCGAGCGCTTGCTTTACTAGGGTTGCTCTCTTCCTTCTCTCATCCTCTCCAGATATAAACAAGACAGCGACAATGACATTTTCTCTCTGCTCACCGGTGGTCAAAGATCTGGCTAGATCCCTTTGGCTAGGGTGTGTAGGGGACTAGGTACATTGTTCATGCGGTCATCAATGGCGAGGGAGGAAATCCACAGCTGCTGGCGGGTCCTGATCCTCTGCCCGTGCCGTTCTGTTCGACCCAACGTCAGCTCTGGAGGTCCTCGGACCCCTTCTTCCTCCCTGCATTATTGTGGGTAGATCCGACCACCCGCCAGCCTCCTAGACACATCCCGACGACCCTCGGGTATAACTTCCTTCGAAAATGGCCTTGCTCTACTGCCCCAGCTCCCCATGTGGCTGCATGTGGATCTTTTTCTACTTCCATCACCTCTTTCAAAGCCACCTAAATTTTAGTATTATTAGTGGTAAAGATACTTCATGGAGTCGAATCTAGGACTTGGTTCAAACAGGTAAGAAAGGGCGGAAAGTCATAGCATGAATCTAGGACTTGATTTAAAGAGGAAATAACAAGGGGGGAGTAGTAGAGACTGGATACCCTGAAAGATCAAACGAGATAAGGAATAGATCTATTATTGGTTAAAAAAGGAAAGAAAGTGGCGTCGGGGGACAAGTCAACAGAGTATATCTATAGGGTTAGATTTGCTGCCCTCACATAGTAAAAGGTGGGTAAAGAGAAAAAAAATTGGGACCAGCCCAGATCTTGATTGGATGTTGGCATCACCACTTTATGCCCCCTTGTAGGTACATGGTGCTGATGCGTCCACTATCGCATGTCCTTATACCAACTTTTTGTTGTTGTTAATGTAAGGGTGGTTGTAAAACGAAGCAATCCCACTGTTATAGTAAGGACATGGTTAACCAATGTTATTGTTAATCTAATGCCTCCAGTAATATGATGCAATTAAACTGTTCTACAAATGGTACTCCCCTACTATTTTTGCATTATGATAAGTTGCTTCTTTACACTGGTGAATGTCCTAGTGTCCCTAGTGTCCCATGCACCAACTCTTTAGCTGATGTTAATCTAATGTATCTAGTAAAACAAGAAATGCCACCATTAAAGTAATGCCATATTTGACTAATGTCATTGTTGATCATAATGTTTCCGGTAATACAAAGCAATGCTGCCGTTTTAAATTTCTACTGTCCTTCTGTAATTTCCATGAAAATAATGAAGATGCTTCTTTTCATTTCATGTATGTTTCATATCTGGTTATTGACCAGTAACTGTTGTGTTTCTGTCTTTTTTGTGCATACAGAGATATCCATTTCACGTCGTTGCTATTGTGACTTTTGGTGAACTGCATAAGACACTTTTTTGAAAGAGTGTCTTGTGCAGTTCAACTAAAATCTCACATGGGCAACGTCTCTTGATTTTAGAGGAACTCCACAAGGGGTGATTGGAGTTCCTAACCTCTTGGCTAACTCTGTGGGTAATCTCGTGCAACCATTTATTTGACATTGCCAGATTAGCCGCCACCATCACCACAATAGCCCTTGATTTTAGTGGAACTGCACAAAAGGATAAGCAAATTATAGTTGCACATTGCATGAGCATGACATCCAACCGTAATGTTGCTCAATTTTAGTGAAACTAATAGAGAAGAAGCTGCCAGTTCATGAGACCAAGTACTTCTTGCTAGCTGCATGATGCAAACATTGCTTCATTTTAGGTGAACTCCACAAACAGGTGGGATGAATAGAATCACCCGAGTGGACCAGGTTCACCACTTTCACAAGGCATATCCGGGAGAATCGAGTCCTGAACTAGCTGAGTCCATCAGGCCTACCATTGTGCCAAAGCAGGGCCCCTCTCTCAGATATGTTTCCCATGACCAGGTATGTTCCTTTTTTGTTGTTTTTGACTCTACATCCAGCTGGTGATCTTGTGCTAGTTTTTTGACACTGCCATGAGAAAGAAAGAATGATAATGTTTTTGCATCTTCATTTAATGCCACTAATAATTTGAGGCAATGTATTGGTACCGCTATTGGCACTGATAAAATGAAGTAATAATTTATTTAAAATAGAGCTACTATCTTAGCTACCATTTCATTTCCAATGTAGATAACTTGTAGAAGGCGTATCCGGCAGAATCAAGTCTATGTGGACGACATCAATCACATAGCATGTGCACTGAACTAGTTGAGTCAATCAGGCCAACCGTCGAGGATGCACGTAGGCCCCCTCTCTCCCTTGCGGCATGGTGGACGCTATAATTTTTGTTGAACCGCACAAAAAATAGATGGAATGAGTCGACGCTCCTACTTCTACTGCCACACTGATCAATACTGTCCTTTATCCACACACTCGTGCTTTATCATACTATGCTAACGTTATACTTTTTCTAATAAAGCTATTCTATCGCTATATTTTCTCATTTTGAAAATAAAGTTGCTTCAGCTAGTGCCACTATTATATTAATCATGCTCTTTCTTTATCCGCGCTAACAGGAATACTCAACTATAGTTGTAGGAATGGTCTTGGACTGTATGACACGGCTAGCCAACATGGAATTAAACCCGACTTTCACTTTAGCGAAAGGCACCGAGTGTCGTGTGTAGGTGCAATCTAAGCAACATCGTTAGCCTCACAAGCCTGCGAAGGAGAGACAACTAACACCACTAGAGCTCATCAACTCATACATTCAGATTTGTGCGAGACGAATGGTGCCTTGACTAAAGGTGGAAAGAAATACTAAGGATGGGGCTCGACACAACTTCAGAATCTATAAAACAGAAGTTGGAAGTGGTAGTGCCACCAGTGATGCAGAACATGTTATCTGCCAATGTTTGACTTGTGTGGCTGTAAACAGGACTGGTTTTAATGTTTCAGCAAATCTTTGAATCAAATATCTTACACTAAGAATCAGTTGATTTTTATTTATTTTTTCACATTCTCGCAAGGTTTCAGTTGTACAGTAACTATTGGTTGTGATCTGTGAATCATTTAGATATGTAGGCATCTTTGTTGTACTTATTATTTGAATCTTATGGGTTGGTTGTGAATCTTGAAAGCTGGAAACACAAAATGATGATGCAGAGGACAGCAACCATAACAAGTTGTTCAAACTTGGTAGTATTATAATTGTGAAAGTGCGGTAAATGAGCTGATCGTGTGCATCCTGAGAATAATAATTCTATTTTTTTGCATATTGCTCCTGTTGCACTGATAGAAGGAGCCAATGCTTTGCTTGTTTTAAGAATAAAATTTAAGTAAAATGAATAAAATTTAAGTTACCCACTCATGAACGGACATGTGGCCGGAATATGTTTCTCGGCTTCCAGGCCGGTTTAATGGAGGCGTTTGAATGCATCGAGGAGGCGCCTTCTTCCGGGCGTATAGTAGGCGAGGGAGGAGGGGTAGTAGAACTATAACTGTTGCCGCCTGTACCCACTATGTTTACTCGTGATTGTAGTTCCCAAGAGTTGAAAACTAAATGCTACTGCCGCATACTCACTACATTCATTGGTGATTGCAGTTCCCCAAGATTGGCAAAAAGAACTGCTGCTGCCGCCCCAGTACCCCACGACACACCAATCCCTAGTGTAAATATGGAGCCCTCCGCTCTACATATCTCCCCATCATCTTCATCTTCCCCCTGCCCCCAATCCCCACAAAACGAGAACCGCGCATCAACTCTGCGTGTGAAGATACTCCAATGGCGATCTGAGGCGTGAGCCTGCTGGATATGGACTTCAGCAAGGAGTTCACCTTTGAATTTGCCATTCAAACCCATGGCAACACCAAGTTGAATGCGATGTACACCAACGATCTGGACTCTGTGAAGCTCTGCCTCGCCAAGCTCAAGCAGTACCTACAGAAGGAGAAGCACAAGGTCGCGGGACTAGACCTTATGCCCATCCATCCATTTCCAGGCAGGGACCAGCGGATCGCCGTCGCCCAAGTATGCGTGAGGTACGAGGTTCTCGTCTACCATTACTATAGGGCCATCAGAGGTTCTAGAGCATTTGCACCCTTCATTGGCACCACAGACTGCCCCATCACTATGGTGGAGAGAAGGAAGAATGCCACTGTGCTTTATGTTTCGGCCATCTGGTGCAAAAAGCTCGTTAACATCTAGAAGCAATACAAGATCATCGGTAATGTGCAGGAGAAGGACTCCGTGGTTGACCTCGCTGCAGCAATCATCAACCCCTGTTACGCTAACATGAAAGAAGACATGGATACAACAGACCTAAACACATGGGAGGCACCTCTGAATCTAGCCTACATCACCTACGCGGCCAAGGACGCATACGTCACTACAAAAAAGACACTTCCGTGATGATACATGTTTGTCACAGTAGGTCACCTTTTCTGTCATGCATGTACATCCATGACAACTTTATGATAGAATCAAGATAGCCATACCTATGCTGTCGTAGAAGTGTTCCATGACATTACTAAAATTATCACCACGGAAGTTTCCACTTCCATGACGATAAATCGCGCGTCACAAAAGTGCTTTCATCAAGGGTGACTAATACGTGGCATCCACCGTAACGGGTCGCTGTTAAGCTATCAGGTCCGGTTTTGGATCTGATAACCCGTTAATAGCCCGGACCAATGGGAAATTTCCACATGTAAAATTCTGATTGGCCGGAGGAAACACGTGTCAGCTCATCAGTAGGTCAGATAGGCGCCTATGATATGTCGACACATGTGACGGCCCACCACTGGCCCATTTAGCTTACAAAAGCCAGCCTGTTTTACTTGGTCAAAAGATAGCGGGCTGGCCCATGAAAAGCCCGTTAACAGTCTCTTCGCAAATAGCCCATTTTACGGCCCGGTAACTCACGGCCCGTTTCCATCCCGTGTTAGCTTTCGGTCTACTCATGGCCCATACGTTCTTGGGGTCCTTTCTGGCCCTTGATTACTTCCGGCCCGTTACTGGCCTGTTCCCCTAATGGGCCAAATTCGGCCCATGGCAAGAGTCGGCCCTTTTCTGGCCTGTTAACCCATTGCACTGTTTCCAACCCGTCCTATATTCTGGCCCATTAACAAACCGTTATGCCTGTGGCAGAATTAAGACTTTGTTGTCCTCTGGATTGTTAACGGCCCGTTACCATGCTGGGCTGATACCAATTACACCCGTTTACGGCCCATGTTGACCCATTTATCTGACGGCCCGAGGCCCGCCGATTCTACAGCCCTGTTGGAGACCCATTTATCGACGGCCCGTAGGAGGCCCATGGATCCTACGGCCCGTAGCTGGGTCAAGGTTACCACAATCCGTATATGGCCCATGGTTGTTGCGGCCACTAGCAAACCAGGGAAAAAGAAGACTAGGAAATAAATAAGCCCGAAACTAACACTAGGCTATTATGGTGATTGCACAGATTACATCCACTGGGCATCAAAGATCGCCACCAGTGCAAATATAAGGAACATCCTAGACTAATAAAAATGGCTTGCTGTTTTCTTGAGTCGGTGGCTGCACGTTAAGAACAAATTTTGTATCGCAACAAAACAAATTATAACTATAAAACAAAAGGAAGGTTGGCATAAAAGTTAATAGTCTGGCAGATAAATGCACCACCAGAACTTCAGAAGCTCAGGACATTTGACCTGACTGTTATGTTTTCATGCTATATTGTCGGATGGAGCACCATAACCTTCGCCTTCATTTCTCCTAGGCTCCTGAACAACATAGCAAATGTCTGATAGTGTGGTTCCAAAACCATGCATATATTGACGACATCGAACAATGTTTGTCCTTGCTTCACAAAGGGTCTCTGTTAGGGAATGGACTTGTGTTTGGAGCGCAGATATAACGTTGTTTTGAGCTTGCATATCTTGATCATGAGGCAGTTTGGACGAGATTGCCTTTATAACCAACACAGTATTACGCAAGAACGTGCTTTTGGCACTATTAGTGGACAGGTACTGACCCACTGCATCAAGAGCTGATATTGCGGTTATAGTTGCCTCGCAACCTTCAGAAGGTGGCGGTTCCACCATTTTTTTCCATAGCTTGCTGAAAGTTGAGTTTTTACATTGGTGTACCAGAACAGAAGATATTAAGGAGGCAGCAAAACCAAACAAAATAGCTTTGGTCTATATATAAAACTTATTCTAGTGAACCCATGTAAAATATTAGTTGTATTTTACTGCAAAGTACATAATAAAACTAGGTTCCAAACATATGACCATGTACCAAGGCTAATGTATCGTCTATTTCTTCTCATTGTATTGATAGCTAAGGATAAAGAGACAAAGTTTATAATACGGTAAGCATAGTATGACATCATTCATATCACAAAACAACTGAGAACTGACAAACAAGCAATTGTAATGTTGTGTGGGCAAGTCCGGCACGGAACTAGATTACAGGTCAAGAGCAAAGGAACGACACTCCTCTCTTTTATACCTTGTAAGGTGCAATGATACGCTAAGACAATTGTGTATAAAATTGAAAAGAGTAATAGACATTAGCTGCAAACCATGCAGTTCAAGGCACGAGTCAGAGTAAGTAGTAGTTAAAAGGCACGAGGATTAAGGACTTACAATGGCGGCTTTGACTGGTGTAGTCATGCCCTTCGTCTTGCTGGTGTGACAGTCCTTGAAGATTTCCACAACATTTGGTTCAGGTACTTTTTGGTCCTTGCGGGCTTTCCTCTGCATTTGGAACAAGTAAATATAGATCTGATAATATGGTAGAGCCAAAAGAGTGAAACAATAGCTAATTACAAGAGCCTCGCAGTGTGCAATATAGCTACGAGATCCTGTCATCTGTTGGAATTTCACTTTCGTATAGTTGGCCTTGTTCTTTGAACAGTTCACCTACAAGAAGATAGATTTGTGTGGCACATGCGTAAATAGGACTTCAACATGTGATATGATCACATATATATAATGTACCTGATACCTTGGATCAGACCAGTGTTTAACGAGGCCTCTCCAGTCTTCATCCGATATATTTTCCACTAGAGATGTTTGGGCAAGTTCACTGTTAGCCTTGCCTTCAAAGTGAGTTTTCCTCAAGTTCTACCGATACTGTCGCAGAGCAGACTTGAAAACATGGGTGCAAGCTTGTCTGGTTGCATCATCTTGGCTATCCAACTTGAACCTCATCTGTTGAAAATTATGTGAATCTCATTATCAGCAACCTAGAAAGTATGCGATAGAGCAAGACGATATTACTAGTTTCCATAGATAACCATACTTACTGATAAATGGTCGAGGAAGATGTTGAACTGGGTTTCGTCTTTGTTATTCCTGTACTGAATCCATGTTGGGAGGATATGTACATGACACCTAACGGCAACCGCTGCCTCTGATACTAACGTGGCTGACTCTGTAGCATCATGTGGCCTTTTTAAACCTGCCTCAAAATGGATCTCCATTCTTCCTCCTCTAGATTTAGTTAACCTATCAAGCATTATTCGTGATGTTTGTTTCCTCTTGCGCCTAGGTGCTAGTCCAACAACGAACATAGGAAGTGTTAGTGTACATCAAACTGTGAGACTACATATAAAGAAGCATGCAACTGTAACTTGACTCCAGCAACTACCTTCTTCCTGTTGAAGCTCACAAAGTTCATCTGATCTTGCCAACTCATCTTGTGTCAGGAGTGCTTTGGAAGTTGTGTCAGGTGGCAAGGGACCTTGGGAACATGCTGCTAGCTGAGTTGACCAACGAGTAAATTGTGCAGCTAGTGGTACGGTGGAAGGTGTTCCAACAACTAGGCCTGTCTCTGCTTGTTTGGTGGCAGCTATTTGTTTCTGTTTGGCTTCTTCTGTAGCTCGTGTAGCACGAGATACCCTGTTTGTACAATTTTCCGCTATACTTTGACCTTCTATTGCACCATCAGTACTAGCAGAATCTGCAGGATTCTTCCGCTTCTCGTTCCCTGTCAATCTGTGTTGCTTCCTCTTTCTCTATGCCATGTTAAGTCAAGCCGACAAGAAAAATGAATAACAATTTAGTTCTTGAGAACAAATTTATGCGTGATACAGATGAACTAAACTTTGATGTTAGATAACCACATGATAGGAGGATGTAATATGTAGGAAAAATAGGATGGCATGAGATAACTAGAACTATGATGTGTAAACTACTAAACTAAGTAGAACACATTTCACATAATTAGAAGAAATGCAATGGAAGGTAGACACCATATGAAAGATGCTACAAATATCGCTTTGCGAAGTTAACAGTGTCTCATCATAAATGGCGTTTAAACAAATATGAAGCAGTACAAGAAATAAATCATATGCAAGATGCAAACAACATCACACTACCAAGTTAAAGGTCTCTCGTCATTAGTGCCATTGCATATTCACAGCATTGCATATTCATAGCTTATTATGTGTAAACTAAGGAGAAGGCATTTCAATAAATTAGAAGCAATGAAAGCTAGACACCATATGAAATATGCAAAGAATATCACTGTACCAAGTTAAAATTGTCTCGTCATAAGGGCCATTTCAACAAATTAGAAGTAGTACAAGCTAGAAAAGAATGCGAGATGTAACCTATATCACACTCCCAAGTCAAATGTGTCTTATGATAAGTGATTGTTGCAGGTTACACAACAGTAGTACTTTGATGTAAGAACATGGTGTGATAGACAAATATTGTATGTTCTAGAAACAGGAACACGTGTCTTATTCACAAGTATAATGTGTAAAGTAAGCAGATGGAATTCAACAAAATTAGAAGCAATACAAGCTAGACATCATAGATAACATGCAAGCACATATAAAAGTGCCAAGTTAGAGGGAGCACCAGTGATGGTGCCCTAGGGAAGACGTGCTCATCATCAACTCAACTACGTTGAGTTTCTATGCATGTGTTGTCTTGGAAATCATCGTGGGGGTGGAGGAGTAGAATCTGTAGAGGCCCTCAGTTTTGAAGGAGCACCTTTATCTGCTGCCTTGGTAACTTCCTTCCGCTTTATTGATTTTGAATTCTCAAGTAAAACTGACAAGAAAAAGCAATAAAATCCACTCTTCAAAACTCATTTGTGCATGATGCTGACAATCACTACTTTGATGTAAGGCAAACACATGATACCAGGATGGAATAATACGAAAAATAGGACGGCATGGCATATTCACAACTGTTTGTGTAAACTAAGCAGAAACCATTTCAACAAATAAGAAGCAATGCAGGCTAGACACCACATGAAAGATGCTACCAATATGACTCTGCCAAGTTAAAAACGTCCCATCATAAATGGCATTTCAACAAATTAGAAGCAGTGCATGCTATAAATCATATGAAAGATGCAACTAATATCACACTGCATATACTAAAGGTGTCTCGTCATATTGATGCGGGATGCAAAAAAACAATAGTTTTATGTAAGGACATGCTTAATAGACAGATGTACTATGTACTAAAAACAGGAAGGCATGTCACATTAACAGGTATAATGTATAAACTAAGCAGAATAGCACATGCAATTTAACCAGATTGGAAGAATTACAATCTAGACACCATATGCAACATGCAACCACATATCACGCTTCCAAGTTAGAGCAAGCACCTGTGATGCTAGTGTAGGGGAAATGCGGTAATCAACTACGGAGCTACGTTCACTATCTTCATCTAGCCTTGTTGTTTCTTGAGAATCATGTCGGGAGGCTGACGCTGCATTCTTTAATTGAGGATCTTTACTCGCAGTAGTCCACTGGCCTGACTGCCTCATCATAAGTGATTGATGAGGGATACACAAGAACATTAGTTTTATGTAAGAACATGGTCAATAGACAGATGTACTAGTATGTACCAAAAACATGAAGGCATGTCATATTCAAACGTATAATGTGTAAGCTAAGAAGATGCAATTTAACCAAATTGGAAGCAATACGGGCTAGACATCCGGCTGGAGTGGTGAGCGTGATCATCTAGGACTAAGAGCCTGGTGGGAGGCTGGCTCTTCGACACCATCGTGGCTTTTTAGTTGGCTTCCAGGTGATGCCTGTCTGTGCTGGGCTTGTCACTGGCTCGGCCAGTGCCCTAACTAGTTGTTTGTCTTCCGCTGCTCATGGGATGGTGGTTCATGTAAAAAATATCTTTCCTTATCTTAATAAAGACCGACTTCGGCCTTTCGAACACAAGCTAGACACCACATGCAACATGCAACCACATATGGCACCGTGCAGTTAAAGCAAGCACCTGGGATGGTGGTTCATTGCGAGCGAGGTCATCAACTCCAGAGCTATGTTTACCGTCTCCATCCGCTGACACTACACCTATTATATGGTTGAAACGTGTCTGGCCTATCTGCGTAGGACGTTGGAGGGACTTCTCTCTTTTCTTTTTTGCTTCTCTCATAGGAGCAGAGTTTGAAATACCTTGCATAAAAACACAATAGTGAGAGTATGGGTGAAGTGTGTGCAGAACTAGTGCACTGTAAAAGTAGCAGATAGCAGGTGGCTGAAAAATAAATTGCAGCAGACATATGATAGCTCTACAACATTGCATGGCAAACATAATTAGATTCTAGTCTGTATGATTTTGTAATATATGAGCATAGGAAATGCAGGTACTCCTCCAGCACACCACCACATGTGGTCCTATCAAGATAACAGTCGACTGAAAATAAATAGGTCAGTCAATTTTTTTATGAACCATCTGATCTATAAGGAACGGGCTGATGGCCTTCGTCTACCTCCCGCCAGTCACTGTTGAAGATCTTTCTCCAACTCCAGCGACCACCGGCCCAGACCCCTGCCTCCGCCGCCCCACCCTCCCCTCGACCTCACACCACCGCCATGCTTGGCAGCGCCCCCAGGCCATCCATTTAATCCTGACCGACCTTAGATCGGGCACCAACAGCTCTAGGACCCACACGCCCCTAATATAAACACCTTGGCGCTGCTTCCTCGGTGTAATAGGTGGACTAGCGCCTGTTACACTGGGGAATGCTTCCGTTAACTGGGAATCAACTGACCAGGAATTGAAATCTAGGGGGCGACGGACCTCTAGCGAAGGTCAAATAGTATATGAGGAGAAACCTTGTGCATCGCGACTTACTAGGAACATCTAGTATCAAGAAGAAGTAGTCAACTAGTGTCTTCTGTGGGATGCATACCGTGCAAGAAGACACGTAAGATTTGCATGAATAAGGGAAGAGGAGTACCATTTCCGGTTGCCAGTGTGGTCGCCTCCATATGTCGCGCCGATCTTCTTCTTTTTGCCGGGGAAACCGATGTTTTAGAGGAGGGTGCAAGCTTGGGCGAACCCATGACCACATTGTTGACTATGTTGCCGTGGCCGTATGTTGGCGGAGGGGAAGCAGATCTGAGGCGACGAAGGACGGCATAGCAGGAACAACTCCGGTGTGGTGGACGGTGGCGAAGTTGGAGCGGTAGCGGTGAGGCATAGGACGACGTGGTTGAACTGGCTTGGGTACCGATGGCTTGGCCTCGGCTTCAACTACTAGCCTTGGAGGGCGGCGGTTGATGGGTGGGATGGGGTGGCGGACGGAGGACGCCAAGGTTTCGCGGCTGGTGGAGAGGTAGTTTTGGCACCCACAGAGTACGAATGGGGAATTGGACAGGGGGGCGGGGGGCGGGGGGAGCTAAGGGAGAACCATGTTTCAGTCTAGGGTGTGCTTGTTCTTGGCTTTTTTGAACAGATGGGACATGCTTGTTTGAAATTTGGGGAAAGTACAAACTTTGCCCCCTCCTTAAATTTCGGACCTACTGCGGGTCGGGGTTAGGATGCTAATCCCAGGTATCACAAATAGTGGGTGTCGGTGTCCTGGGAACGGGGGTCCCCAGACATGCCTTCCTGTGGCCCACAACATGGCTCCTCCAGCGGCCTGGTACGGCTCATCTACACCAGCAAACACTCAAGACCCTCGCGAGGGGCCAAGCCTCGTGAGGGAGACGACGCAAAACCTCCTCGCGAGGGGCGGAGAGATCAAGGCAAGGGGCACCTCGCGAGGTTCCTGTGATGCAAGCCATGACGACCAAGTCCAGGCGGGCACAAGGCGGGCGCCAGCGCGCGTAGTGTACTCATTTCCTCTTTGGTGCTAAAGGGGCAGGCGCAGGCGAGGAGTCCCAAGGCATCAGGAAAAGGTTTCCATATCGGTGCAACAAGACCAATACCAACAGGACGGCAGGATGGAGGTCACCGTGGAGCCCAGGACGGCGTCACCACCACGTTGGTAGGCGAAGACCACCTTTTGTCAGGATAACTTGTACTAGTTGTCTCCCTTCAAATTTGGCCGTTGTTGGATCCCTTCCCACCTACATTTGGGAAGAGGACCAGGGCCTTTATAAATTGGACTAGCCACCACAGTAGTAGGAAACTCATCTTGGAACTCATCTTGGATCGGATCCATTCCATCCTTACACACACAAGCTCATCAAGCCCAAGAACACCTCTCCTCAGGAGGTTGTTCTTCCCTTGTACGTGTTCATCCTAAGCCCAAGAGGCAATCCACCACACCACACCGGAGTAGGGTATTACACCATATCGGTTGTCCGAACGATTATAAACCTGTGTCCTTTGTTCTTCGGGTTCGGCGAGTTAGGTTCTGAGATTGTTGCGACAGCGTGAGCTGGGGGGGAGATCTTCATGCACACCCCAGTGTTCGAACCTCAAGGGTTTTGCCGGAACCCGAAATCCGACATTTGGCACGCCAGGTAGGGGTGTGCTGAAGCTTTCCTTCCGTCGATCCACATTCCGTGACTCCACCACGTCCATGCCAGACGCTCGCCGAGCTCGCGCCCAGCGCCGAGCCGCCATGGCCGCTCGCGTCGCCCAGACGTCGTCCGTTGGCGGACCTCCCCGCCGTTCTCCATCACCTGTTGCCAACGCTGCTACCAGCTCGGCAGCAAACGAGCAGCAAGCATCATCACTGCACCCCTCCGTGCGGCGGGACGGCCGCACCGCCACCCCGTAACTCACTCCGACCGGATCATCGTCCCATTCTCGCTGCGCGCCCACGGACGCGCAGGCCATGCTGCTCATGGCACATGAGCTCCTCCGCTACCGCCCAGTTGACGACCTCTACGAGGACTGGCTGGACCGCATCGCCGAGCTCGTCAGCGCCGCTGGGGGCTCTCCTGCACCATCCCTCTCGCTACCTCGCCCGCCTCCGGCCGCTGGAGACGTAGGTCACGGGGCGCCTCCACCGCCCCTGCATCAAGACAGAGCCCTCGCGCCGAGACGTGCGGCACATGGAGCATCCCCGCCTCCTCCGCACCAAAAAGGCCTCCTCGCCCCGAGAAGCGCGGTCCCGTGGCGTGATCCGCCATGCTGCGTGCCCGCGCACGAAGAAAGAAGCTGCCAAGAAGTTTCCCGACCACAAGAAAACGTCCCTGCACTCCCCGCACCACCACGTCAAGACCGCGCGCCGCCTGTAGTGGCGGTGCGTGGATACCAAGACCAGGCTCCTCCACCACGACGGGCTCCGGTGACCACAGTAGGCTGCCCAGCCTTCACTCCCGAGCTGCGCACCATCGTTTGCCCAGGCAAGTTCAAGCCGGATCTGCCTCCGCGCTACGACGGCACCCCCGACCCCGCGGAGTTCCTGCAGCTCTACGAGCTGAGCATCAAGGTAGCCAACGGCGACGAAGAAGTCATGGCGAACTGGTTTCTCATGGCTCTCAAGGATGGCGCTCGCTCGTGGCTCCTGAACCTGCCCGCGGGATCAATCTCCTCCTGGGGTGAGATGTGCGACCGCTTCATCACCAACTTCCAGGGCACTCGCGACCGCCCTCCGGCCGTGGGTGACCTGTGCCGGATCAAGCAAGAGCCGGGAGAGACCCTGCAAAAGTACATCGAGTCCTTCAATAGCATTCGCCTCAAGATCCCCAAGGTGACGGACGACGCCATCATCTCAGCGTTTTCCGATGGCGTCCGCGATGTCAAGATGAAGGAGGAGCTCGCCATCCATGAGGAGTTGTGCACGGCTTTGGAGATGTTCAACATGGCGACCAAGTGCGCAAGATCTGAGGAAGGGCGTCTCTCCCTCCTCGAGCTCCCTGCTGCCAACCCAGAAGAGAAGAAATCCAAGGCCAAGGATGTGAAGCGCAAGGGAGTAGCCGTGATCGCGGTGGAGCCGGGCACGAAGCGCGGCTAGGACCACCCCGAGTAGTCCAAAAGCAGCCATCCATTCCGCGCCTTCCACAACGTACACAACCATAGCACCAATGATTGTCAAGGGCTCAGGGCCATCCGAGATGGACGCTTCGATCGACGCCCCAAGCGCAACGACCGGGGATACGACAAAGGAGGAGGAGGAAGTGGAGGATGCTGGGACGACCGCGGCCCCCACCAGGAGTGGTGCGACCGGCCTCGTGAGGACCACTAGTAGGAGCAGTCTTGTGAGGGCACCTGGCATGACCAGCCTCGCGAGGACCATCCTTAGGGAAATCCCGGCCTCCCTCCGCTGCCGTCACCACCAAGAAGGAACGACGACCATCATCACGACGAGGGGACTGGGGCCTTCCAGGAGTCGCGCGCTATCGCCTGCATCTTGGGAGGTGATCAGGCCCCGGCGTCCAAGTGCATCTTCAAGTAGTTTGCTCGTGAGGTGAACATGGCCCTTCCCAGGCTCGAGGCCACGTGCCCGCTCAGGTGGTCCAAGTACGCCATCACCTTCAGCTCGGCGGACCAGCTCAAATGCGCAGCAACCGCCAACGTCCTTCCGATGCTATGTCACCCATCATCAGTAATATCCAAGTCACCAAGACCCTCATCGACGGCGGCGCGGGGCTCAGTGTCATGTCCGCCAAGTCGTTCGATAGCCTTCAAGTGCCCTACAATGAGCTACAGCCTACCAAGCCTTTCTCAGCAGTGACCGACGGCTCCACCACCCCGATAGGGCAGGTCCGCCTCCCTGTAACATTCGGCCAGCGCAACAACCACCGCATTGAGCTCATCGACATCGACATTGCCCATATCCATCTGCCATAGAATGCCATCCTTGGGTATCCAGCATTGGCCAAGTTCATGGCAGTCACCCACCATGGCTGCAACGTCCTCAAGATGCAGCGAAGCAGCTGAATCATCACGGTCCCCTGTGAAGAAAGAGATGTGGTATGCACCCTCGAGTGTGCCTTCCAAGCCGCATCAATCAAATACCCCGACAGTGAGGACGTCCAGTACCCTCCCGAGGCCATCCCCATGAAGAAGAAGCAACTACTCCGCACAGGGCCTCAGGAGAGCGGTGTCTTCAGCGGCACCGCCTCAGGATCGGCGCCCACAACTAGGAAGGCATGCCCGCGCCCTCCTCGGGCGAGGCTCAGTGGATCTCTTCTGGAAGGCCTCAGACCTAGCCAACATCACGCGGGAGGCGCTCGGGCACCATGTGGAGGCGTGCTTCGCTGCACGCTTCCCTTAAGAGAGCACTGGGCGCGAAGCGCTCGGTGCTCAGGAGTTCGTCATCAAGGCTACCTAGGAGCTTCAAGAAGCAAGGACCATGCGCAGCGACCATCGCCCACCACCCAGCGCAGCTCCCCATCCTAGCGAGGACGGCGGGCTGCGTGTCTGCATCGACATTCCAGCGCTCAACAAGGTCGCATCTCAGGAGTGCTTCTGGCCTTCGCGCGCTGGCCGGTGCAAGGGTCCACCTCACAGCTATGTTCGCATGCCGTTTGGCTTGCCGAACGCAACTGTCGCCTACCAGCATCATCTCCACAACATCCTGGTGGCTCACGAGGCCAGGCATCACGCAGTCCGGGTGAAGATGGCGATCGTCCTCAAGGAACCACCCGAGCCCCCAGAGCCTCCTAAGGCTCAGGGTTCTGGCGGCTCGTGAGGAGCGACCCTCCAGTGCGCATCATTAGCTACTCCAACACTCCTTCGACAATGGAACCAGGTGACATTTTCAGGTTTACTCAGCTAGGAGCGCCCCTCGGGCTGCATCATTCCCAGGTTGCATGGGCTTGCCCCTGCGGCATGTATCTTTCAGCATCTTTAGCTTACTATACTAGGGGCGCCCCTCGGGCTGCATCATCCCCAGGCCGCTCGGGTCTGTCCCAGTGGCATGTGTTGTTCTCGCATCTATCTAAGCTAACTTGTTACATTGCACGAGTTATTTATAGTCATCACTTGCTTGATTGTCACTCACCATGGCCGCCGGCGTCATCGATCGGCCCCTTGCTCATCCCGCAATGGGGGCTACTCATGCTGGCATGGCGCTTGTTCTCGGGCCCGTCCCTGTAATGCTGACAAATCTGAGTGGTCGAGATCTGGCTCGCGGCATGCCCGCGCACGTCACCTCACCAGGCCCTCAGTGCCTTCATCATCTTGCGGAACGACCAGTGGCAGGCCGGCAAGCGTGGTTGCAATTTGTACCTCTCTTCGTGCTAACCTGCAGGAACCTCCCGAGGGGGACAACAGGCGGTACCACGGGCTCCCTATTTTCCCATGAATTTTTCTTGCGCGTTAAAGGGGGGGTTCCTGAGCAGCGCGACTCAGGAGCTCTTTCTAGCTCTCCAGCCCTCACCCCTGTCCTTGACCACAACATCGCAACCTGGCATACCAGCGACGGCTGAGCTCGCTCGAGAGCTGGGACCCGAGGACGTAGAGCACAAAGAAGAGCATGGCAAAGAGGGTAGGATCGCACGGGCCTAACCTGGCTACATTATGGCCGTTGACACACGAGTCTGGCACTACATAAGGAATCAACTCTGGACTGCCAAGATAAGTTTCGCAACCGGGTCGGCCGAGCGCTACGGCATAAGATTTCCACCTGTTGCAGCCTTGTTACGGAGACGTTGCCTCTCTTTCGTACCTTTAGGTAGCTGCTTGCACGCTAAAGGGGACCTCTTGAGCATCGCGCCTTAGGAGCTCTTACTGGACCTCGGGCCGCTCACCTCCTGGCCTTGACCACGTCATCGCAACCTGGCATACCAGCGACGGCTGCAACCTGCCTAGGGATCGGGACCTGTCCGCGTAGAGCACCAAGCTACCGCGAAGTTGCAAAGGGGAGACCGAGCCGAAGCAGGACATGCATTTGTAAATCTTCATAATAAGGATGATATCAACAAAAGGCATTATAGACCCTTTACACACCCCACATGGCGTTCGTCTCGATTCCTCACAGGGAACAAAAGAAGAAGGTTTCTAGGAGCCCTATCTACACGTGCCAAGCCACCAACGCCACCTCTGCCTCCAGAGCCCTCGGCCTGGGCATACAAGGGCAGCGGATACCCGGGGGGAGGCCTCTCACACCAAGGCCTCGACACCTCCGGCCTCACGACTACGTCGCGTTGGTGGGCCAGCCTCTTCTTTGGCGGAAGCGGCCCCGGCTCGTGGTGGGGGGCTTTTCCCTTCTCTGTGGCTGAGAACCTCCGAATCAGCGTCATGGGTGTCGCTGCGAGCAATGAAGCGAGGGAGAAGAAGTGAGCGGAGCAGGAAGAGATGGGCGACGGGGGCTCCGCCCCCTCCTCATTTATATTAGGAGAAGGCCAATTGGCGACCCCCATGATCATAGGTGATGATGGTTTTCTCTGCATGCATCAGGGACCCGTCAAGACGGGCAGTTGCCGAGGCAACATGGGGAAGCAGAGACGCCCACGTCCCATCAGTCGTCACACATCAACCGAGGCTGCACGCTGTTGGGGCTTGCGGTGCTCCGCACTTGCCCCTTGGCTTCGCCTCGAAGCAAGTCCGAGCGTGCCTTGGGCCCGGGGGCTACTGTCGGCATCCTGGGAATGGTGGTCCCAGACTTGCCTGCAGCCCACGGCGTGGCTCCTCCGGCGGCCTGGTACGACCCATCTTCACCAGCAAACACTCAAGACCCTCGCGAGGGGCCAAGCCTCGCGAGGCGGACGATGCAAGACCTCCTCGGGGATGGCCTCACTAAGATGGCTCGTGAGGGGCAGAGAGATCAAGGTGAGGGGCACCTCGCGAGGTTCCTGTGTCGCAAGCCATGACGACCAAGGCCAGGCGGGCGCCAGCGTGCGCAGTGTACTCGTTTCCTCTTTGGTGCTAAAGGGGCAGGCGCAGACGAGGAGTCCCGAGGCATCAGGCAAAGATTTCCATATCAGTGCAACAAGACCAAGATCAGCAGGACGGTAGGACGGAGGTCACCATGGAGCCCAGGACGGCGTCACCACCAGAGCCTTTGGTAGGCGAAGATCACCTTTTGTCAGGATAAATTGTACTAGTCATCTCCCTTCAAATTTGGCCGTTGTTGGATCCTTTCCCCCCTACATTTTGTAAGAGTACTAGGACCTCTATAAATAGGACTAGCCACCACAGTAGGAGGCAACTCATCTTGGAACTGATCTTGGATCGGATCCATTCAATCCTCACACACAAAAGCTCATCGAGCCCAAGAACAACTCTCCACAGGAGGCTACTCTTCCCTTGTACTTCTTCATCCTCAGCCCAAGAGGCAATCCACCACACCACACTAGAGTAGGGTATTACACCACATCTGCGGCCCGAACCAGTATAAACCCCGTGTCCTTTGGTCTTCGAGTTCAGCGAGTTAGGTTCTGAGATCGTTGCGAGAGCGGGAGCTGGGGGGTGGGAGATCTTCGTGCGCACCCCAGTGTTTGAACTTCAAGGGTTTTGCTGGAATTCGAAACCCGACATCGGGCGTGAGCGATTTCGGCCGTGTGTTCTTAGGTGGCCATTGTGTATGAATGTTTTTCGGAGGCGGTTGTGTGGCGTCAAGATGAAGCTACAAACCTACCCCAGTTTAGACCTTTGGACGTTGGGCCTGTAGGTTTCACGGGTCGGAGTTAGAAAAGTAATTTCCTTCTACTACCAAACATTTGTCTCACGTGGTATTGGGCGAGTAGAGGCTCTTTTGGCTCTTCGTTTGAAATTTTGAAATAGAAGCATTCACGTTTAGAGTACTCTTGAACTTTGAGGATTGACCTAAATAGACAACGTTAAATTTGACCTTGTATGTTTGAAAACCTCATTAAATTATCCGCTTCTTTTTGAAAGTTTGACGCTTGAAAATCCTATAACTACGATTATTTTGGAATGGAGGAGCTAAATTTGAATCTATTTTGTACACGACTATATATGCCTTTATGTACAAAATCAGAGCAAAGATTGGTGCCCCCATAATTTAGGCATGATTTACAAATGCCATGATATCTAATTCAAATAATGGAATGGACTTCATGTTGAATTTGATTTTTTGAAACCACCTTAAGTTGAATTCAAATGTATGCTAGTTAATAGCTAGCTATTTATAATGTTCATTGTGTAACTTTCGTATGTATAATGTGCTTTACACACACAACACTCTCGCAGACATGCTCTCGATATAACCCTCCCTCCCTCTCGTAACCATTTACGACTGTTTTCACTAACCTTTATCATAAGCACTCTTCCTCTCACAAGCATGCACATGAACAATCCCCATCGACCCTTTCTATATACATAGACCAGCCTACATGTCTCCTGCATGCACAATATCTTTAGGCATGTCTCTCACGCATTGTCTCACACCCTTCTTCCTAATGGACGAGTATGATTCTAGTAGAGCATTCTATAGGATGCCCCTTAAAGTTAGGTTGGATGAATAGTAATATCAGATATAAGGGCTTACCTTAGTCCGAGAACCTAGGGTTACAAATCCTAGCCAGCTTTGTCAGTGGACACGCAGAGTCCTTCACAATTCTACAATGTTTGTCTTGTACGACTAGTCATCCATGGGTCTCCCTAAATGCGTCACGGGCCTACCAATGTGGCGCAGGACGAAACCGAACCAAGGGCCTCACCTTGATCCACTGGACCTCACACGGAGACACACCCTTTGCCCCCAGGTCTCGTTATCTTCTCACACCCACACATACCAACACACACATCACACAAAAAAAATTCTCCACGTGCCTCTATCCCCTCCAACCATGCATATACACACTCAAGGGAATCTCTCGCCGTGACATCATATTCGTCTCTCTCTCTAGACCTCTCTAATTTCTCGTGCTATCTCTCCCACGCCCCCTCCCCTCGCCGGCCCCTCTATCCATGACTCTCTCGAATATTTAATACACACACACATACCTCTCTTGGCCCTGCCAAATACATCAACTACACATTCACACATGTTACATCATGTACCCCACTGATCTAAAAAGCCCTCTCTTCACATTTATTTCACATACAACATTCCTTTTGAATAAAGTGGGGCCAATTTTTTTAGAATTTCTAAATATATACAACATTACAAAGTTATATGGAGGAGTATGAACGTTAATTTGCATTGCATGGTGCCCACAATGATATTTATTCCTCATTGTGAATTTTTATATTTTTATACTATATATAAAGTTAGTCATAATAAAGACAAACGAAGAGCATCTCTATCTCCATCGCATACAACCCCTTACGCCCCTTTCACGTACTCACACAAACTACCTCCATGTCCTCTAAAAGTAAGCCCCTAGCACATTCACGCATGTTTCATCTTTCTCTCGCGATATATACAGTGACGATCATTGTATTTGAAGCAAAAGCACGATACGTACATTGGACTTCAGAATCCACTCATTACGGTCACCATTTATGTTTTGTGGTTATTATACAGTCACGGGCTCACCGTACATCTCTGTATTTGCTCAAGACACGACTAGTTGACCAGTTAAACGCTCCATGTGGCACCTCTAGTGTTGCATCACATTATCTCACTACCATTGGGCCCACATGTCAGCTTGTATCTACTCTATATCTACACTCTTATAACTATACTATACTCTTATAAAAACAAAGTTGGTGGTGATGATGTGCCTACCATCCTGCAATATAGGTCATCCGATTTATATCTGACGGATAGGAAGGAAACTATGTAATTTTGCAAAAAGGTACCCACACACCTCTCCACATTTGCAAATAAGGCCTTCCCTTGTTCATCCTCTTCTCTCACAAGATAAACTAGTCATACAAATGCATCTTGATGTTATGTAGCGACCCGACCCGAATGGATCAAGTCTCTGTGCTTAGGTGTCATCCCTGGATCAGTATGCTGACACACACAGTACTCGAAGGATTTATAACAGAGGTAAATCACATGTATAAAGTAACATAAATACTATTACCTCAATCCAAAAATAGCGGAAGCAACAAGGTTGTGGATTCCCATCAACACCAACGGCAACGTTGAGTGTAGAAATCGTAACCCTAACGTATCACTTCCTCGTCGTAAGAAACCTGCAACATAAGACGTTGCAGCCCGAAACGGGTCAATACATTGAATATACTGGCAAATTCACACCATAGAGAAAATGATGAACAATGGCTATCACTATATGCATATATGGCTGGTGGAAAAGCTCTATGGTTATAAGGTTTTTGCGTAAAGCCAATTTTTCCCTACTGCAAAGGGAATAAATTTATTTAACTATCATGGTGGTTGTGAAACATTGAGAATGGTTGACAGCATTCTCAATCCCAATTAAAAATAATTAAAACCCAACAACATTAATTAGAAGTAACATGTTGAGATTCACAATGATATTCAAGTACTAGATACTCAATTTGTCCATAACCGGGGACACGGCTAATCATGATTAGTTTGTACACTCTGCAGAGGTTTGTGCACTTTTCCCACATGACTCCATCGCCTCCGTTTGTTTTCTCGCACTACATGGTGTTTGAGAAACGGATGACCAAGACATAGTCTTTCAGAAGCGCTAGGACCTTACATGTGGGGTAGACCGTACCACCTATAACCCCTACATCTGCTAGTCCACCCCGTAAGAGTTCGCACAACTTAGTCAACTATGCCAGAGCCCATAGTAGCATGTGGCTGCACACGGAAGTTTCTAGCATGAATTATCTTATGATCCCTTTGAGCCTGGGTGGCGGTCCGAAAAAAACAGGCAAGTCCTAATAGACATCAGTTGCCTCAATCCACCCAGATGTGTGTTTAAGTTGCCACCTTAGATAAACCATTAAAATTGTCAACTCACATCTGTCATGGATATCACTCACCCAATCCACGTCCACTAGCATAGCATGGCATAATAAGCAAACGTAGAAGTAACTCCCAAAGGTTTCATAATAATACAGGTAATAGGTACTACCTCATCTACTTCCCATCCCACAATTTAATTAGATCCTAATCATGAAATGTGAGAGGATTGATCTAATGCAATAAAACTGGGTTGTAGAAAAGGTATGATCAAAGTGTGAACTTGCCTGCAATGTAGATGAAGATGATTCGCACTTAAAACTCTTGATAGATCTACTCGTCACACTCCGGTCAATCTATCGCAAGCAAACAATAGTAACCACACAATAAGTACTAATCTAATGCACAAGTAAAACTCGAACAAGAGAACGGACCAGATAGTTCAACTTAAGAACTCCGGTTGCAAAGAAAGAACGAACCGAACAAACGACGGAAAACAAACGGCGGAAGAAAACAACTCGGTTCTAGCAAGTTGAAACTAGGTCAAATTTTACCGTAGCAAAAGCTTGTTCAAGTGAATTAGACGGAACGGCGGTTTCGAGACGAAACTCCAGGCGCTTGAATCACCTGATTCCGATAAACGGGCGAGAAGATAAACTAGAACGAAGATCGGATCTGAGATCGCGATCGCGGAATAAATCCGACGAAAAGAAAGAGACAAACGGTTAAACAAACGGGCGTCGTTAACCGGGAATAATCGGTGATCACGTTCATTGAGACGAACGGTTGGAAAGAAGAACAAAAACCGATCTAGGGTTTTCGGAAAAGAAACCAAAAAAGAAAACAGAAAACCGATCTAGGGTTTCGGAAAAGAAACCGAAACGAAGAATCAGAGAGAAAAACCGGAAAATAAAACCAGAACGGTTTCTTTTAAAAGAACCGAACTGCGGGGAAGAAAAAGAGAGGCGCGGGGCTACCTCCGACGAGGCGGGGCGAATGGTGGCGACGGCGGCGTGCTAGGGCGGCGGCGGCGCTATAGGGGCGGCGGCGGAGGGTGAGGGGCGCGATGCACAAGCCGGCACCGTGGGTGAGGGGCGGCGCGGCTAAGGCGGTGGCGTGGGTGAGGGGCGGCGCGGTTAT
>NC_041386.1:261287368-261294331 GCF_002162155.2 Triticum dicoccoides | reverse complement strand
GGTGGCGGTGGTGAGGGGCGCGGGGTGGGGCGCGGCTTGGGAGGCGCGGGGTGGTGTGGGGCTTGGGGTTTGATGTGAGGAGAGGGTTTGATTTGATGTTTTGGAGGGGGGGGTGTGGGTATTTATATAGGTGAGGTGGGGGATTTACTTGGGGTAGGGGACAAGAAAAAGATAGGAAAAAGGAAAACGAAACAAAGGAAAGGGGAGGGGCTAACCCTACTAGGACTCGGCCTAGAGAGGCGGCGGCTGGCGCCTGGCGCACGAGGCGCGCAGCGCTGCTGGGGGCGGCTGCAGCGGCCCGCTGGCTGGGCCTTTGGCCCGGCTGGCCTGCTCTTTTTTTAAACGGTTTCGCGCGCAGAAAAACACCGAAAAGAAAATCTAAACGAGCTCCAAAATTTTAAAGAAAATTTTCTCCGACTCCTAAAAATGAGCCGAACAAAATGAACTTTTCTCTGGGCCTAAAATGCAATTTTCGAAAACGCGCATTTTTCCCTATCCAAATAAAAACAAACAAACACCGGAAAACGAAATTTGATCTATTTATTAAATCTTCATTTTTCCTATATTTTGGGAAAGTCATATTATTCCCTCTCTCATATTTTGATATCGGAAAAACAATTGAAGATGAAATAAATAAATCAAATGATCCTCTTTTCAAAATTTGAGAGAACTCAAATATGAAAATAACGAAATCTCCAACTCTCTCCGTGGGTCCTTGAGTTGCGTGAAATTTCTAGGATCGACCAAAATGCAAGAAAATAAGATATGCATGATGATCTAATGTATAACATTCCAAATTGAAAATTTGGGATGTTACAAACCTACCACCCTTAAAAGGAATCTCGTCCTCGAGATTCGGAGAGGCTAGCTAGAAAAGGTTAGGGTTTGGGGTCTTCTCAAAATCCATCGATCATCACCCGTTGTCTGGGGTGCTACCACTCTTAGAATCATTGTTACTATTCCATCAAAACTCATATACTCCATCCTTATTTTTGACAGTGTCGGTCTTCTCGGATCCTCGAGAAAATTCCTTCTCTGAACTCTTCTGGTAGTGGCATAACCTTTACCACAATTCTTCTATCCTTTTATTTTGGTAAGGTTATTCCGTGACTGGGTCTTTGTAGCTGACGGGTCTGGCGCCAAAACTAAACAACTATCGATATCTCATGGTGGTCAACCATTTATGGTTTCTCCTGCAGGAAATGGGTCTTGGTTGATCCTCACCGTATAACCTACGGTTGGCAACAACTGCCGTGTACAAGGGAAAAATACTTATACCATTCTAAGTTTAAACAAGGTTTAATATCGCCGTCTCTCTACTATAGGCAAGTCACTCAGATTTACCATCCCATATAGCAAGGCGAATAATAAGAGTAAGTCGGTATGGTGATCAATCCATCCCGCACCCAAATCATTACCATGTACACAGTTTAGTGAATCTCGCATACTAACACTTGGTCATTCCTCACAAGCATTGCAGAATTTCTCTTGTCGACGAACTAAGTTCGGATAATTCCATGGATTCTGCAAGCCAAACAAGCATCTATCGTTCCTTCCCAACCCTCAGGTTTTGCGTAACTCCTATAAGATCGTCTGTCGACAAAGGTATATCCACTTCCAGGGTCCTTCCTTCAGCAAGAATGTGCTTGCTTCCTGGCAGGTACTGGGGCCTGTGGGTTATGGCACATCTCATCACTTGTAGTCCTTGAACGTATCATCGGGCAACAAATCATTATTCCAACTTCCAACTTCCTAGTATTCTTTAGATCCATCCAATTTTACTGTCTTTCTTCCTTCTATTTGCTCCAAACTAAAACGTGATTACTCAAACTCATCATGGTATTTCCATTTGATCCATATTTCCAACATCATACCTCCTTCATATCCAATAGTAATTCATCTCTTCATCCTCGTGGGATTTCCCACATACCGAGGTAAAAACTTATACTTATGAAGTCCATATTCCAATTCGTGGAACGTCATTATCCTTTTCGCGGTCAAGCGTCCTTACAGGGGAATATTGGCCATCTCTGCATGGCACTTCTTCAACTGGGAAATGTGAAACACATCATGAACTCCTGACAGTCCTTCGGGTGACTCCAACTTGTTGGCCACTTCTCTCATACGCTCCAAAACTCGGTATGGTCCTACAAATCGTGGCGCTAACTTCCCCTTAACTCCAATCCATTTAACTCCTTGCACAGGGGACTCGCAAAGACATGCTCTGTCTCCAATTTCATAAACTACCTCCTTGAGTTTTGAGTCTGCACAACTCTTCTGCCTGGACTGAGCTACCTTCAGTCTATTTTGAACATTCTCTTCTGACTCCTTGATCACATTTGATCCAAACAACTGACGGTCTCCAACATCATCCCACATACTCTTGGGGCATCACACATATCGAGACAAAACTCGTATTCATTTTGTCCGAAATCCACTCAGTGGAGTATCGTTATCTTTTCCAAGGGTCAACGGTTCTTACAAGGTACTACCACCCTTAAAATGCACAAATCTTCCATAGACCATATTTCTCATATCCTCGAAAACGGTCAACATCTTCTTCATAGAGTAACAACTCATAAAATCTATATCAGTACCAACGATGCTAACTTTATTCATTCTCAAATTATTACAATCTCCTGTTTTTCCATTACATGCCTCAACTCATCACCTCAATATAAAGGAAAAAAATGTTCTCACTACTACGACTATATTTCTTCTGTTACAAACTCAACTACTTATCACAAGTCTCCTTCTCCTTCGGACAATCTCTGGCAAAGTGCCCTGCTTTATTACAACTAAAACATATTACTTCTGACAAGTATCGAGGTTTCCTTTTTGGGCATTTGTTGAGGTAGTGCCCTGACTCCTTGCACCTATAACAGGTGATATGACTTAGGTCCTTCCTGGAATCCAATCGGTTTCTCTTTCTGGACCTTTCCATACCAATCAGAGCTTCTATTTCCTGTGGGTCATACGCTACTTCCTCCGTCGGGAATTCTACTAGATCACCATTCATACAATTCTGGGAGAGGTGTCCTTCTTCTCCACATGAATAGCAAGACTTGGTGTAGGGTTTAATTGGTTCCTCTTTGGGTGTGTCCTCCACCTCTTTCTTCATCGCAGGTTCTTTTAAAATTCCCATTAGGGCTCCTTTCATTGCTTCTTTTTTCTGCTGGATGGTTCTTTGTACCATGGGGTAAATGTGACACTGAGCAGGATAGTGGGTAGTCCCTTCACACAAGAAACAAGTGATCTGCCTGGTTGGGCATTCTACAACTGAGTGACTTCCTTCACAATTAGGGCATTCATCCTTGTGTTCTTTATGGGTGTGTCCGATTTCTCCACAAATCTTGCATGCACAAGGTTTCCTTATATCCTTTCCATAAGACTTCAACTGCTGGGACACCAGGTGAGATCTTTGCAGAGTCAACTTTAATTCTCTCCAAGTGGTTACTCCTTGCCATCCATTCATGGTTTGGTATATCCTCCACCAAGTAGCAGCACCTCTTTCAAAGCACTGAAGAGCATGCTGGGTCATATCATGTCCAACTATAGGGTTATTCTTCATGTGATCCTCCATGTTCTGAATCCATTGGTCCGTCTCCAATTGACTCATCGGTCCAGAAAATATAAGCTCATCTTCATTCATCCTCTATTGGGTCCATGGGTTTGGGGTGAGATAAGAGAAATAGAGAGGGATGCACACAATGCAAACAACAGTTTTGAAAAGACAGATTTTTGTTGTGGCTGTCGAAAAAAACATCAAACAAATGACAGCTCATAATCGTCGCATCTAACGTAGGTATATAATAGGGGTTTGGTCTTCTAAAGGTCAATAAATCTTCAACGTCTCCAAACTCTTCAAGCCTTGTTCATGCCTCCAATGGCTTCTTCCGATCATGCTTGTCTTCTTAAGTTCTTTTGCCAGATCAACTCTGTTGACGTGAAGTCTCTTGTGACATCTTTGAATATTCTGGAATTGCATTCCAAACTTCTAGGTTTCAACATCCTTGGCATGAGCCATGGTCATACTGTCCTTCAGTTCCTGACAAATCTCCGGTATCTCGAGGTTGTAGTTCCTCCAGCTTGTCTACTTTCATCTTCAGGATCTTGAGTTCCTCATGAAATACTTCCTTGTCTAATATGACTCCCTGGAGCTCCATTTTAACTTCTTGATGTACTACTCCAGATCCTGGTGATACTTTGGCTAAGGTTAAAACTTCATCTTACTAATAGGTGATCCATCAGCCTTCTACCATCCAATCCTTCCATGCATAGGCATGCTTAACTCAGCACGGTGAAAATAGCATAAGCGGGCGATGACATCACGGATAACCATGTTTTTTTTTCTCTTGTCATTTCCATGAGCTATCTCTCCACAGTTGATATCTCCTGCCTTAGGGTTTCTTTGACAAAACTTCGAGTTCTCATACTCCTTGTTTCAGTCTTTTTCCGATACACCTTGATCTCGGGTATTGACAGCTTCCATAATCCGCCAAGTTCCATAAGGGTAGCATTCCTAGGTCATACAAATCTGGGGATTCTTCAGAGCCTCCAATTCTCCTAATCTTCAGAGTCTTCACAGTTGTAGTTTCCATTATCATAATGTATGGTAAAATCCTCTTCATTCTGAATGGTCTTACTTGTCTGATATCCTGTACTTCTTGGAGTGGTCTCATCAGTGGAATCTTCGAGTGGTCAAAAAGGGAAAAGGGGTATGGTCTCACTAAAAGGAATTTTTGAATAAGCTCAGAAGAGAAGAGAGGTAAAAGATCTTTTTGAAAGGGAAAGTTGTAGAGAAAAATCTTTGCTATGGGCTTGCCAGTTTCTAGGGTCACGTCCTACAGTCAACATGTGCTCTGATACCATCTTGTAGCGACCCGACCCGAATGGATCAAGTCTCTGTGCTTAGGTGTCATCCCTGGATCAGTATGCTGACACACACAGTACTCGAAGGATTTATAACAGAGGTAAATCACATGTATAAAGTAACGTAAATACTATTACCTCAATCCAAAAATAGCGGAAGCAACAAGGTTGTGGATTCCCATCAACACCAACGACAAAGTTGAGTGTAGAAATCGTAACCCTAACGTATCACTTACTCGTCGTAAGAAACCTACAACATAAGACGTTGCAGCCCGAAACGGGTCAGTACATTGAATGTACTGGCAAATTCACACCATAGAGAAAATGATGAACAATGGCTATCACTATATGCATATATGGCTGGTGGAAAAGCTCTATGGTTATAAGGTTTTTGCGTAAAGCCAATTTTTCCCTATTGCAAAGGAATAAATTTATTTAACTATCATGGTGGTTGTGAAACATTGAGAATGGTTGACAGCATTCTCAATCCCAATTAAAAATAATTAAAACCCAACAACATTAATTAGAAGTAACATGTTGAGATTCACAATGATATTCAAGTACTAGATACTCAAGTTGTCCATAACCGGGGACACGGCTAATCATGATTAGTTTGTACACTCTGCAGAGGTTTGTGCACTTTTCCCAAATGACTCGATCGCCTCCGTTTGTTTTCTCGCACTACATGGTGTTTGAGAAACGGATGACCGAGACATAGTCTTTCAGAAGCGCTAGCACCTTACATGTGGGGTAGACGATACCACCTATAACCCCTACATCTGCTAGTCCACCCCGTAAGAGTTCGCACAACTTAGTCAACTATGCCAGAGCCCATAGTAGCATGTGGCTGCACACAGAAGTTTCTAGCATGAATTATCTTATGATCCCTTTGAGCCTGGGTGGCGGTCCAAAAAAAACAGGCAAGTCCTAATAGACATCAGGTGCCTCAATCCACCCAGATGTGTGTTTAAGTTGCCACCTTAGATAAACCATTAAAATTGTCAACTCACATCTGTCATGGATATCACTCACCCAATCCACGTCTACTAGCATAGCATGGCATAATAAGCAAACGTAGAAGTAACTCCCAAAGGTTTCATAATAATACATGTAATAGGTACTACCTCATCTACTTCCCATCCCACAATTTAATTAGATCCTAATCATGCAATGTGAGAGGATTGATCTAATGCAATAAAACTGGGTTGTAGAAAAGGTATGATCAAAGTGTGAACTTGCCTGCAATGTAGATGAAGATGATTCGCACTTAAAACTCTTGATAGATCTACTCGTCACACTCCGGTCAATCTATCGCAAGCAAACAATAGTAACCACACAATAAGTACTCATCTAATCCACAAGTAAAACTCGAACAAGAGAACGAACCAGATAGTTCAACTTAAGAACCCCGGTTGCAAAGAAAGAACGAACTGAACAAACGACGGAAAACAAACCGCGGAAGAAAACAACTCGGTTCTAGCAAGTTGAAACTAGGTCAAATTTTACCGTAGCAAAAGCTTGTTCAAGTTGATTAGACGGAACGGCGGTTTCGAGACGAAACTCCAGGCACTTGAATCACCTGATTCCGATAAACGGGCGAGAAGATAAACTAGAACGAAGATTGGATCTGAGATCGCGATCGCGGAATAAATCCGACGAAAAGAAAGAGACGAACGGTTAAACGAACGGGCGTCGTTAACCGGGAATAATCGGTGATCACGTTCGTTGAGACGAACGGTCCGAAAGAAGAACGAAAACCGATCTAGGGTTTTCAGAAAAGAAACCGAAAAAGAAAACGGAAAACCGATCTAGGGTTTCGGAAAAGAAACCGAAACGAAGAATCGGAGAGAAAAACCGGAAAAGAAAACCGGAACGGATTCTTTTAAAAGAACCGAACCGCGGGGAAGAAAAAGAGAGGCA
The DNA here is from genome assembly GCF_002162155.2 of Triticum dicoccoides. Taxonomy (NCBI): domain Eukaryota; kingdom Viridiplantae; phylum Streptophyta; class Magnoliopsida; order Poales; family Poaceae; genus Triticum; species Triticum dicoccoides. Next base: position 261,287,539 of record NC_041386.1, on the reverse strand, counting down.
CGGGGCTACCTCTGGCGAGGCGGGGCGAACGGTGGCGACGACGGCGTGCTAGGGCGGCGGCGGCACTATAGGGGCGGCGGCGGCGGGTGAGGGGCGCGATGCACAAGGCGGCGCCGTGGGCGAGGGGCGGCGCGGCTATGGCGGCGGCGGCGCGGCTAAGGCGGCGGCGTG